>NC_050175.1:17858132-17943132 GCF_008315115.2 Sander lucioperca
TCCGTTTTTGGGATTCATCATCGAGAAAGGACAGGTTAAGGCGGACCCCGAAAAAATCAAGGCGGTGACAGAATGGCCCACACCATCAACCCGTAAGCAACTCCAACGTTTTTTGGGTTTTGCTAACTTTTACAGAAGGTTCATTAAAGATTTCAGTCGGGTGGTTGCTCCTCTCTCGAAACTCACATCCCCCAAAGTGCCTTTTCTGTGGTCCACTGAGGCTGAGCAAGCAATGAGTGTGTTGAAAAAACTGTTTTCCTTTTCGCCTGTGCTTATTAACCCTGACCCTGCGTTGCAGTTCATTTTGGAGGTGGACGCTTCGGACTCTGGGGTGGGAGCCGTCCTCTCCCAACGCTCCCCCTCAGATCAGAAGCTTCACCCATGCGCCTTCTTCTCTAAGAAGCTGGCACCCGCCGAGAAGAATTATGATGTGGGTAATCGCGAGCTACTGGCAGTGAAGCTGGCGCTAGAGGAGTGGCGGCACTGGCTGGACACTGTTCTGTCCCCCTCCTGCGTGGTGGCAGCGGTCCAGTGGGAATTCGAGTCCCTCGTTCGAGCTGCTCAAGCCACGGACCCTGGACCCGGAGATGGACCCCCGGATCGGCTTTTTGTCCCGGAGGCGGTACGGGCTCAGGTACTGCACTGGATCCACACCTCTCGCTTCGCCTGTCACCCAGGTATGCAACGAACTCTGACTCTGTTAAAAAGACATTTCTGGTGGCCTGTGATGGAGGCAGATGTCTGGGCGTACGTTTCGGCGTGTTCAACCTGCGCTCGGGGCAAAGCATCTCATCAGCCTCCCTCGGGTCTTCTTCAGCCTCTTCCGGTTCCCAGTCGTCCCTGGTCCCATATAGCACTAGATTTTGTGACCGGCCTGCCTAAGTCTGAAGGTAATGACACTATACTGACCATCGTGGACAGATTCTCTAAATCTGTTCACTATATAGCATTACCTAAATTACCGTCTGCCAGTGAGACTACAGACTTAGTCCAACATGTATTCCGTCTCCATGGAATACCTGTGGACATCGTTTCTGATAGAGGCCCACAGTTTATCTCTCGTGTGTGGAAAGTGTTCTGTGCTGCTCTGGGTGCTGTTAGTCTGTCATCAGGTTTTCATCCTCAATCCAACGGACAGACGGAGAGAGCTAATCAGGATTTAGAAGCGTCTCTTCGCTGTGTGGCTGCCCAACATCCGACTTCATGGGCCAAACACCTTCCCTGGATAGAATACGCTCACAACTCCCTTACCACCTCAGCCACAGGCCTCTCTCCTTTCGAGGTAGCCCTGGGTTTCCAGCCCCCCCCTGTTTCCTGCTCAAGAGAGAGAGTTGGCGGTTCCTTCGGTCCAGGAGAACCTTCGTCGTTGCCGTAAGGTTTGGAGCGATACCCGGGAAGCCTTGCTGCGGACCTCCGACCGGAATAAGATGGTAGCAGATAGGCACAGGACCCCTGCACCCCTTTTCCAACCTGGGCAAAAGGTATGGCTCTCTTCAAAGAATGTTCCTCTCCGGACTGAGTCCCGAAAATTGGCGCCTCGATTTTTGGGACCGTTTGAGATCGAGGCCATTGTGAACCCTTCCGCGGTTCGGTTGACACTGCCGGCGGCTATGAGGATACACCCAACCTTCCATGTTTCACAGTTGAAGCCCGTTTCCACCAGCCCTCTGTGTCCACCAGCGGATCCCCCGCCTCCTGCTCGCCTGATAGATGACCACCCTGCCTACACTGTACGGAGACTCCTGGATGTTCGTTGGCGGGGAAGGGGTCTTCAGTACTTGGTGGATTGGGAGAGGTATGGGCCCGAGGAGAGAACTTGGGTTCCTAAACGTTTTATTCTGGACCCTCAGTTGATCAAAGACTTCCACTGTGACCACCCTGATAGACCTAGTGGGACGCTGGGTGGCAACCATTGAAGGGGGGGTACTGTCATGGACAGCTGTCCTGGGGATGTTTGTTTTGTCTGTTTTCCCTCTCCCCACTTTTTTCTTTTCCCTGTTTGTGTGTCTGTCTGGCCGGAGGAGCGGAATCTAGGTCAAGGGGCGTGGCCGGGCGAGCGACCTACCTGCACGGCTGCTGGCTATTCTTCATCACCGCCGCTCAGCTGTGACAGATTCTCTTAATTACGGCTGCAGCTTTTTATCCCGGTTGGAATCTGCATTCGGCGCCAGATCGTTTCGTTTACCATAGTGGTAACTTGGCTCTCAGCTATTCCTCGTTATATTCTAGTGAGTGTTTTGCCTGTTTGTTCCTCGAGCTCAGTACTCATCTGTTCCCTCTGCTCTTACTTCAGACTGCATCTACCCCTGCTCGCCGTTTGCCGCTGTACTCAAGCCCTCGCCTCTCAGCCGTGCCACCATCTGCCTGGATTCCTGTGAGCATTCTACAGCTCCTCGCCCCTCTGTCGTGCCACTCTCTGCCTGGATCCCTGTGAGCTTTCGGACACGACATCCTTCTTCGTCCGCTGCAATCCTGACCTCGTCGCCAGCCCTGCAAGCTGACCTTCCTTCGTTGTTTCTGTTGTGATCAATTATTAAAGACACTAAAACTTTTCTCTTTGAGTTCGTGTTGTGTGCCTCTGTGTTCTGGGTCTTAGTCAAAGCCTTAACAATAAGACCTTGGGGTATATGTTCTATAAGTGGCGTGACGAAATTCAAATTGTAAATAGACTTTAATTATGCCAAAAGTGAAGCTAACTAGCTAGCCGCAATCTGTACACATAGCTAGGATTGAAGGGACAGTAGCAGCTAACGAAATCCCTAATGTTCACAAAAATGCATTAAATTGAAATCGGACACCATAATTAGCTTTATAAGACCATGGGGTATATGTTCTATAAGTGGTGTGACGAAATTCAAACTGTAAATAGACTTTAATTATGCTGAAAGTGAAGCTAACTAGCTAGCCGCGATCTGTACACATAGCTAGGATTGTAGGGACAGTAGCAGCTAACGAAATCCCTAATGTTCACAAAAATGCATTAAATTGAAATCGGACACCATAATTAGCTTTATAAGACCATGGGGTATATGTTCTATAAGTGGTGTGACGAAATTCAAACTGTAAATAGACTTTAATTATGCTGAAAGTGAAGCTAACTAGCTAGCCGCGATCTGTACACATAGCTAGGATTGTAGGGACAGTAGCAGCTAACGAAATCCCTAATGTTCACAAAAATGCAGTAAATTGAAATCGGACACCATAGTTAGCTTTATAAGACCTTGGGGTATATGTTCTATAAGTGGCGTGACGAAATTCAAACTGTAAATAGACTTTAATTATACCGAAAGTGAAGCTAACTAGCTAGCCGCGATCTGTACACATAGCTAGGATTGAAGCGAGAAGTAGCAGCTGACGAAATCCCTAATGTTCACAAAAATGCATTAAATTGAAATCGGACACCATAGCTTTATAAGACCTTGGGTCAGATGTTATATAAGTGGCGTGACGAAATGCAAACTAAATATACTCTAGTTATGCCGGCAGCTGGCAGCCAGCCAGCTCCGCGGAGCTCCACAGAGCTCCAATAGTCCAGTAGCCGAGAAACGGTGACTTTCACTGGGTGAGGTTGCCGTTTTCTCGTCAGACTGTGTGGAGCTCCTAAAGTCCGACACGTCTTACCAAATTTGCAATTAGCCATCAATTTTCGTAAAACGGCCCATATTTGAGCTTTATATAGTTGATTTCTCGCATAAAAACGTATCAGAAGTGAATTTAATAGTTAAGGGCCTAATAAAATAGCATTCAGGCAATTTTCAGCCCAACCAATGTTACATACCCTATTAGGAGACCTTAAGGAACAGTGTGAAATACCCTATATAATCATTCTATCACCCCTTTAAATATGTTTTTGAAAATCATTGTGCAGGTTAACTACAGATTGTGAACACATAAAATACATCAGGACCTGCACAGTACACCACTGGACATTTAGTACTCGAATGTGTGAATGTCTTTTGCTCAAGAGGCATTCAAAGAAAGCTTTTTCACTTTAATTGCCCATGTAATATCATAAGATGATGAGGACTAAATGACAGGGGAAGAGACCAATACTTGTGGTTATTTCAGTAAGAAAGGAAACATGTTTATAACCACTTAAGATAAAAGCTGTCAGTTGTGGAAGATCTTTTACTTACTCTTAGTAAAAGTCTCAGAAGTCTCAAAATCCACAGTAGAATGGCCCCTTTTATAGTGTAATATCATTGGACCATTTTTTATGACCTCACCATGTGTTTTGTTTGTAAAATTTTAATTTTACTACTAATTACTAGTAACTGTAACTCCCAGATAAATGTAGTGGAGTAAAAAATGCGATATATCTCTATGAAATGTAGTGGAGTAAGTATAAAGTGGCTTAAGGTACTCAGAATTGTACTTGAGTACAGTACGTACAGTAATTGAGTATATACTGTATCTAGGTACATTCCACCACTATAGGATGTAAAAACATTTTCGAGTATCTGAAAATTATACATGGTATTAAAATCAAGAAATGAATGAATGCACACAACTCTTGGCTGTGCTGCTTGCAGCTTATTACTTGATGGCTTCTGGGTGTCAGGGTGAAAAGTTGAATTTGAAGTGGCTGATTACGATGTAGCTTCTTCCTCTGAATCTGCCCCCTTAGCATGAGGAGGTGCAGCCCTCTGCAGTTCAACGCAAAAAGTCAAGAACATCTGATGCATGGAACAGAGCAACGGACAGGTGAGCCAGACCTGGTGTGCTGCCTTCACATAATAATCTCCGTGAGACAGCTGGCCCATACACATCAAGTGAAAAATGAAAATTGCCAGTAGACTCGACAGCTTCTTTTGTCTGTGACTTTGACATGTTGACAGGCATCAGGGTTGTTTCCAAGGAGCTAAAACGTAATCTGCATGCGGGTGAGAAGGGAAATAAGGCACATTATTGTGAGCCTGTGCATAATAGTGCATTCTGCAACACAGATAAGCACCAGGATAAACATGTTCATTCCTGTTTTAATGATGCACTTTGCAAAACTGGGACTCCATTTATCTGCCTTCCTATCGCTGTCTCTTCTTCCAGCTGCCGCCTCTCTTCTTTTATCTCTCATCTGTTTTCTCACCCACATAAAGTCAGTGAAGCAACTGTATAGGCTCCTGCTTGTTGGCACCTCACCAGTACCACCAATTTTAGGTCTGAATTGTGTTTTATATGTCTATGTTTGTGAGTATGACAGTGATAAATTAAAGAGTGAGCATGTGCAAAAGATAAAGAGAGGGCGGAAGACTTGCAAGGTGTCTATGTGAGTATGTTTGCCTGTCTGGGTGGGAGTGCCTGTGAAGCTGCAAAATTATTTCAATTGGGAAAGGAATGCAGGAATGCTCTCTAGTGATTCTGATCGGAGCCAAATTTCTCTGTCAGATACAGTAAGTCCCCAACAGGCCTCCTTGCAATTTCACAGTGATTGGAGAAGGAGTAAAAAAAGAGAGGGAGGAAATACTGAGAAACATGAGAAATAGAGGAAGAAAGGGGTGTAGAAATGAATAGAAGGTAGATCGAGTTTGAGGGAGGTAGAGGCAGGGAGACGGACAGACTGAGGAGTGTATGGTAATACTGGCTGCACATTTGTGAGTAATTCAGCTGTAGGGGGAGTGGGAATGGTTCTGTCAGATGAGACTTCCATCTTAAAAATAAGTCAGCTTTCCAGGAATAACCTACTGAAGTTAAAATCACACATCATTCTCATTGTCTCCCATTCTCACAGACTCCATTCACACTACTCATTCTAAGTTTCACTAGTCATGTTCTCTGGCAACTCTCTCTACCCCATTTCCAATACGGGCAGGGCAACACAGGCTCAGACAGATGATGACTCACATTTATTAAAGTGACCAATTTAGAGACTCCAATCATACTAACTTTCATGTCTGCTGTGAATTGAAAACGAGAACTTGTGTGTCCTTTTGGGTTTTTATAAAATGAGCCGCTTTACCACCCCTTCCGACATGGCTCTACTGAGAGCAAAGCAGACCCTTGTGGTTCTTTCAATTTAAAAGATGATCACACGTTGACACAAACAATGCCTCTGGATTTAATGCATGTAAGGGTCCACAGTATCCCAGCAGAGTGGCATTAGGGCTGCAGAGTGGAATGGCAAGTAGGTGTGCTGTCCTTGGACGAGAGATCCAGGGTTTACGTTCTCATGTTGACAAGCATCCGCCCTGCTGAAGCATCCAACAGCCAGACACTGAGTCACTACAAGCTCCAGGGAAGCTGCTGTGTAGCTGAGCTACCGGACTTCCCTGCAGAGGGAGAAGCATGTTTCCTGCAATGCATCACTTACATTAATAGCACTAGAAATATACCAGATGTGAACATTAAGCTTGCCTTCTTGTTAAAATGCACAGAAATGCAGCCTTTATGTTTACAGAATGTGTTTTGAGCATGTGAGGGAATACAACACACACAAGAGGTTTCTCATAAATACCATGCCTGAAGAAAAGCTGCTCTAATCTGCTCTCATCTTATGGAACTATTTGAATAGCCCAGTTAGCCAAAGACTAGCACAGCAAAGGAGCAGCAGTACTTGAAAAAGCAGCTCAAGCTGTTTAGTTTGATCTCTCCACTTGATTATTTTTTCCTATGTTCACATACTGTATTCTCTCCTTCCCTCCTCACCTCTGTCCCTGTAATTTGCTCTTTTTGTGATCAGTTTGACTTACTACACTATATTGTCCGTGTTGCGTCTTTTGTATTGCACAGAACAAATGTTGCAGTAGTAAAGCTGGAGGCACAGTGGAGGATTACTTGGCTGATTTAGTCTAGATCTGCCACCAACTGAGGGGAAATCCCAACTAGAGGTTAGACACAACTGATGGTCAGCCAGGATTATCTGGTAGTGTGATGGGTTTACAAATTCATGTCAAACTTTATACTTATGATCCAGCACTGTCTTTTTTTGATTGGTGTGAAAGCTCCTCTGAGATTAGAGGTGATGACATGGCTGATGAATCAGGAAACAAGCAGGTTTCTTTCAGTTATAGCAGAGTGTATGACACCCCACTTTTTCTGATTGTAGTGTGAGCACGAGACAAAAAAGGTGAAAGCCAACAATGTGTACTTGATGCAATGCACTTTTCAAATCAGTTCCTATTTTAAAGTCCAGAGGTTTAATCAACCCACATTTTTGCTTCTCTCCCTCTTTTCCTCTCCTGCTTGTTTCCCCCTTTCCTCTCTCTCTTTCTCTCTCTCTCTCTCTCTCCTTTTGTCTCCCGAACCTCTTCCTCTTCCTTTTGCTCCCTCTCTGCACTCTCTCAACTTTCTTTCCCCTCTCTCTCTGCATTACCCTAACCTTTCTTCCCTTTCGCCTATAGCTGTCCTTCTACTCACAGTAAAACAAAGAATCATCTGTGGTGAAACAGCGAGACTAGCTTGCAGAATAACATGCTGCTTGTTTCTCCTCTCTCACTCTGTCCTTTATTAGTTTCTCTCTCCTCTCTTTCCTCCTTCCCTTGTTCCTCATGTCCCTCTGTGCACGTCTCCTCCTCTCTCTTTTAGGCAAAAATCAGCAGTAATGAATATCATCAGAATAATTGTCAGCATTTACCCCGGCAATGCAAATTGTGTATTAAAAAATGTGCACATGTACGTGTGTGTGTACATGTGTGCATCATAGCAGTATTTTAAAATGTGGCTGTGTCAATGCACACCCACAAAATGTCTCTGCTCCAAGTGTATCTCATTGTTTGAACAGCACTGCTTTAATTAGGACAGGCCTGTCTATCCTTGTGTGTGCATGTGCAAGTGTGTGCATGTGCCCAAAAGTGAGTAACAGTGTCTGAGTGTGTGTGCATGTTTACATAGTGCCCCCATGTGGAGGACTGTAGAAGAGCACATATTCTGGAGTCTTGTTTCTCCACACAACCACACGCTCCAATGACACGGTGTTATATTTGGAAACACAATTTCATGCTATCAGTACTGGCTAGCTATTCCATTTAGATAGCAGTGATCTATATGTGTGTGTGTGTGTGCATGTGCGTGTGCAGTAGATGTGTCTGTATGTAGGCATCTATTTGTGTGTCTGTGAGTGCACAGGCTTTCTGAGTGTTTCACAGAGATGAGTCCTTTTTTTCAAGTTTATTGAAATTAAAATTTGGTTGTCATGGTAACATTTGGATTCTCAGTAATTATGCTGATTAAAAATGTGAAAATTAATTAAAAAGTCAGGAAAATGATCTCACAGCAGATGATCAGCGAAACATCAAAATGATTCAGATCCCTCTCTCTTTCGCCCCCCCCCCCCCCGCTCTCTCTAACACACACAAGTCTCCTCCTCTTCCTGTCGCTCTTCAGAAGTCCTTTATTGCCACGCAACACTGAAATATCGACATTCATTTCTCACATGTGCATTGTCTCAGTCTGTTTCTTCCTTTCAGACTTACACACAATTTATGACATGAGATTTGTCTTCATGCCCAAAAAACACAACATACAGCAATAAACACACACACACACACACACACACACACACACACACACACCACTCTTACTATATGTCTCTGCATTTCATTCAGTCAACTCATTCTCAACTTGTTGACAATCTTGACGAGACTTGTCTCATACCGCAAGAGCAGACACATCAGCAGCGAAAGTAACGCAAAACAACAGCAATCTCGCAGTCTCACTTTCTCTCTTTCAGTTTCTCCATTACTCCAGTTCTCACACAACCTACCTCTTGTTCTCTGTCTCTCTCCCTCTCTGACAGAAACAGGCTTAGCAAAGTGTAATCTCTTTCTTTTATTAGCAACAGCAAACACAAAAACAATGAAGTTACCCTGCTCCCCTCCCTCGCTCCTCTCCGTCTCCTCTCATCAGCTTTAATTAACCACAAATCTCATCAGCCATCTTTTCATCAGCTCTGCCATCACTACTTCCTGCACATTTTTAACGGGACTGACATCTTATAGCTTTGCTGTTGGCTGATGACCAGGAGGGTTGTACATAATGGATATTTAGGTGTAAGGTAGAATAAATGTAGATTTAAAAAAAAAAAATGTGCTAACAGTCAGAGTCAGTATTAAGCAGAAATCGGTTATGACAGTTTTCAGTGGTGGCAGTGTTAGTGTGACAGTACTGCTCCATGGCTCTGGTTTACTAAGTGGTGATTCACTGCCAGCTGATCTTCAGCATGTTCAATATCTCACCATGGTGATGTTAAGGAGGACGGTGTTTTGCAGCCATCAGTTGACAGAGGTGGGAGCATAATAATTGCTTTCTACAACCCAAGCTATTTCTCTCAGTACCTGTGTTAACATGTTCTTTGTGAAAGTTTGCATTATTTCTGGATTAAAAACTAAATAGCGTTCCAGCATTCATCTCTTTAGACATAGCAGTAATTTGGAGCTGCGATACTAACCTTGTTTTGTGCATAAACATCCTGCAGAAAGCATTATAGGGGAGAGATTTTCCGAAACATGTAAATGAAATCTTTCATGTATAAAGCAATGACCATGAGGCCGAGCCAAGCCAGTGATCATATGCAGAGGCGGCCCCCCCCCACTGGGCAGAGTGGGCCCACCTCTCTCCACAGGGCCACGACTTGGCTTTGCCCTGTCTTCAAAGGGTGGTGGTGAGGGTGTGTGAGGGGGAATTAAGACATTCTGCCAACGGCCTCATGAAGCACAATATGTTGCACACCATGAAAAATGCAGGCATCAATGAAAAATTTCTTTTCAGCAGCATGGTGATGAGGTCATATCAAAGCCATTGTTCCTAAAATATCACGTTGTTATGTTTTATGTTGTTAGAACCTGTTTTGAGACCGGGAGTAAAGCTCTGAGGGGCTGAAGCATTCTGACCAGATGTCTCCATGGTGGTAACCAACAATATACTCTATAACAGTCTGTTTAATTATAGTATATGTATTGATTTCTCCTCTATTTAAGCCATATCATTAGATTTTATGTTTTTGTTTCGCTTGTACACAGAGCTGTCACTGAAAACTAGTCATTTAATTGTTCTGCTTTACTTACATTCCAGTATCAGTTTAAAAACAAATTTCAGTCCTTTTCCAGCAATAGTTTTAATGACATTTCAGCTTTATTCAAGTTTCATTTCAATTAAATTAGTAATTTCTAATTAAGTCTTGTTCTGATATGAACTAGTTTTATATTTTATTCATTTCAGGGGTTGAGATATCACAAAAGCATCTTTTTTTCCTTCGTTTTTTGCTTACTATAACAGTTATTTTTACTTTAGCTATCAGGGTTTTCTTGACTCTCTAATTTAACGCCAAGTGTGTTAGTTCCATTTCATTTAAGGCTTTTAATATTTGTCCAGATAGAGAATACCAATGAAAGCTTGTCTGGTTTACATGTGAATATGTTTCTTCCTCATTTATGATTGTCATGCTTTCTACTTCCTCCTGGTAGGAGTGGGACTCTTCACTCCTCTTCCGGCCTTGGGAGGGGCGGGGCTAGGAGTGGAGGGGGCGGGGCTAGGAGCAGGCTGGGTCTTGGGCTGAGGGATCTCAATGGGGACTTTAGGAGGGATCAGTATTTTAGGGGTCAGAGTTGGTTTTGCCTCAGGGATTTTCTCTCCATGACGGTACACACTGACCTAGAGAGAGAGACAGAATAAGACATAATGTTAGTATTATGTTACTATTAACTGTTAGTATTATTCCCATACATGTATTTACTCTACTGTATGTATGTAGAGAGTTTGAAAGGGCTACACCTTTCATGCTTTCAACTTTCTACAGCATTTAAGCAGATCATTTTGAGTCTTAAGTAAAGAATATTCTAGGTCAGGATTCTGCATTATTTTGTCATGTTAATCTTTTCATGTTAAAACTGTCAAATCCCGTGGCCGGGATAGCTCGGTTGGTAGAGCAGGCGCACATATATAGAGGTATACTCGACGCAGCGGCTGCAGGTTCGACTCTGACCTGTTTGCTGTTATTCCCCTTCTCTCTCCCCTTTCATGTCTTCATCTGTCCTGTGGAATTAAAGGCCTAAAATGCCCACAAAAAAATCTTATCTTTAAAAAAAACAAAAACTGTCAAATCAGGGTCAGGCAAAAAGCACAAGGTCAAAAGTGTGATCACAAAAATATCCCACTGTTGGGCCCCAATGAAAAGGTAAGATTTGTGTTACAGATGGTCAGAAAAACTCCATGGCTCTGAGTAAATCCAGTCATTTGTGGTACACAGCAGTGACACTCACCACTATATCCACGGACTCCCCTCCGTATTTGTTCTGGACAATCATGGTATATCTGCCAGAATCCTCCATGGAAACACCTTTGATCGTCAGACTGGCAAACTTGCCCTGGTCCAGAGAGACCACGTACTGAAATACGAAATCAAAGGTTAAAAAAGAGAGAAAGCCACTACAGGGAGTTTAGCATGATTTAACATTTAAAACGCCTGTCACTTTGAGTTTTACTTCAAAATCAATGTATCTTTTACTCAGAGCAGCAGCATAAGCTTTGATTACCACCTCGCTTTAGCAAATGCTGAGCACTGCTTGATGGGCTTGGTGGACATGAGGACTAATGATCTATTCCAGTCTATTGTCTATGCATATCTGCTGAGGCCTGTTAGCTCAACCATAATTTGATTGGATTAAATGACAATAAAAACATATTCCATCTGTACATCTTGAGACCACAAAATTGATTGATTTTTAAAGCCTTTAGAGTTGAAGTACACTTGTGTAGCTATTCTTCAGACACCTGAGACAACATAGAGAACTTGTATTCTGACTTGCACCATTTGAGCGCTGCTGATGAGAATATAGTATTTTAATATCCCTCTCTAATGCAGTACCTGCCCACTCATTTGCAATGTCTGGGCATTAGTATATTTTGTGGAGTGGCACTTGTAGCATGCTAGTTAAATTCCTATTAAGAGAAATACTTGCCTTTTATTTTGAGAAATTAAAAAAAAACTCTACTGGCCTAAAAATCAAATAGACCTAAAAAAGATATTTGCAATTGATGGCCTTTTTTTTAATGAACATGTTATATGGTCTTAGATAATTGCATTCATTTATTAGACCAGTGTAGGTTAATCTGTGGGTTGCTAGTTTCTCTTTTGTTTGACTAATGAAAGGTAGCTCCTAAAATCATGAAATTAGGTAATTATGGTTTCGTGAAAACTGATGTTGTTGATGAATGTTAAAAATGATTATACCTGGTATTTACCACCTGCTCCAACACGCCTCTATTTAAACCGGTATAGTTTTAGAGTAACACCTATTCCTGCTCTGAGTTTCTCTGGATCTGTATATATTTCTGTTTGTTTTTCTGTTAATATCGTCAGTATCCTATGTGGTAACGAGGTAGAGGAGACACACTCCTGAGGTTTGGAAAACACATCACCAAGGACATCTGTTCTCGTTTTAGACAGATTATTAGCAGGTGAGGGAATGAATAAAGAAGAGGGCAAACTTCAACACATATTCCACCTGGACTGCGGTTTCTCAAACTTAAATCTTCAAAGCCGTTAAGAGCCGCAGGATGCTGATGCTGTTGAAAGAGCCTCCACTGACTGGGGATAGGCTGTAGACTTGTACTGGTTGGCAAGTAGGTCAATGAGTTATGAGAGGTAGATTTGTTCCATTACCGATCCAGAAGTGTACTGATAATGCTGACCTCACCTAAAGTATGCAGATCCCTCCAGTGAGGGATTGTAACTGGTGCTCAAGTCTTAATCCTGATCACCTCAGCAGTACATATTGAGGCTATATAGAGACTTCCAGCATTGCAATCAGTTTAACAAGGAACTAACGTGTATCATTGGGGATCTTGTTTATTTCATCAGTTTTAATGTTGTGTACTCATTAAAACTTAATTGAAACATACACTACTTAGAAAGTACTTTGTTTTTTTACTACCTCAATATTTCCTCCAGTATTCCCTGAACCTCTTACTCAAACATTACTTTTCCATTACTTAATATTAGTTTGCATCTAATTTAAAAAGGTAAAATGTCTTGCTCTGGCAAGAACACCTACTGTGATATCGTCACTGTTGGGCGGAAACCTTGTATCTCCATGTTTTGTCATTTAAAACAAAATTCATTAATCAATGCTATTGGTCACACTTTACATCCATCTGTGGGTTTTTACAGATATTTAAACAGTAACAAAGTGATTTGGTCTGACTTTGCTTTAGAAAAGAAGCTCAATAAAATGTTTTCAAATTAGCATTTTTTTCATTTTCTGAAAAGATACACTTTTGGACATACAAGGTTTTCGCCCGACGGCGACAATATTAAAACCGGTATTGTAGTCATGGTTGTACATTGCATTTTGAAAAGACACTCTGCTTTAGGATGCTACCCATATGAATCCAAAGAGTGTGCAAAATATTGAAACAGCCAAAGCCACTGGGAGTAACACAGTAGAATCCAGTAGACATGTACTAAGTGCGGAAACCCCATATCACTAGACAAGTTATTAGAAACACACTATTGCAATAGTGGTTGATTAATAAGGTAATAAATCATGGGCAACAACGGAGGATCTGGGTTTGGGAAGGAAGTAAACAGCTTTAAGAGTCAGCAGTCGTTTGTGTCGGGTAGAAACCAAAGAAAGAACAAGGCTCTGTTTGAAGTGCTTTTTTCTGTTAGTGTGGCTGAAGCATTTACCTGATCGTCAGGTTCCACCTCTGCTCCATTCTTTAACCATGACACCTGAGGCTTGGGGTCCCCACACACTGTACATGTTAAACTCAGGGTCTATAGGAGGAACAAAGATGACTTTTTTAGAAAACCATCTACAAATTTACAGATACTTAAATCACATACACTTAGGCACTTACCTTCTTTTCCATAATAGTGACCACATCAGGCAGTCCTCCCACCACCTTACCACGGTCTGAAACAAGCCACATTGTTAATATTACCAATCATCCCTATTGCTTATTATATTGATGATGAACTTTAGGTCATAATTTTCTGTAAGACAACTAAACAATCAGTGGCTTTATGCTTTTTTGAGACGTCTGAACAATGATCATTTTTTAACTGAAATAACTGTAGAAAGTTAAGAAAAAGGTAACTGTATTAAACAAAGAAACAAGGAGAATGGAAGGATAAACTCACTCTTCTCAGCATAGGCCTCAGCCCTGAAACACAGAAAATACAGTCAGAGGTCTGTCTCTCGATCTCTCATACAGCAAACCTGTAGTACAATTATCATATACAGTACTGAGTACAACACTGTAACCTAAAATGTATCTTTTAGTATTAATTTGTCTTTCAAAATAAAACAACCAACAAATAATGATTTGAGGATGTAACCCTACATTTTAATGTAGTACAGCAACGTATGGTTATGATCTGTTTCTAGTGGTCAGATGGTTTGCCACAAGGTATTCTGGGTTTAGTGCCAAACCACAAAGTACTGTAGTTTACCCAGGGACTTAACAGAATATTTTCTATGAAAAAAAAAAAATGATATTGCTTTGTAATCACTAGGTAAGGGCTGTCGGAGCAGTGTGGGAGGACCAGGGGTCAGCCACAGGACCAGATGGCTGGAGGAACTCTGCTCTCCTCTCAGCATGTTGATGCTCAATCAAAAGGGCAACAGGATGTCACTTGTTTCAATGAGTTTGTAAAATATTGTGCTTATATGTCTCTCTTTGTATGTTAATTAGAAAAGGGATTTGGACATTTTCCACTCCGCATGCAGCGTTTAGTGTTTCAATTGATTTTTCTAAATGGATTTGCAAAATTCAGTGTGTGGTAGGGCTGGGTACCGAATTCAATACTTTTTAGGGACCAATCGAATTGACTCTAAAGTATCGAAAAATGCCTCTTCATTCAATACCCAATTTTAATACCTAAGGAGGAAATGTCATCAGCATCAATAAGCCAATAAGCATGCAGAATGCCGTAATGTGTAATGTTGTAATTTCTTTTTGTTTTATAAAATTGGTATCTAAAAAAAGTATCGTTTAGGAACCGGTATCAAAGTCACGGTATTGGTATCAAATATTTTGGAACAATACCCAGCCCTAGTGTGTGGGGTTTCACTCTCGCCCAATTAGCTAAAGAACCCAAAATTAAATGTTCAAAATTCATAAACTGAAATACAGTTATTTCAATAGAAAGACCCAAGATGCATGTGGATCTACATGCATCTTGGGGTCAGTAAAGTAAGTTCTGTGTGTAGTAAAGTCAACTTGAAAGTCAACTCAAGTTGTCTGACTGAACGGGTCTGCAGGCTTTACTCTAACAGGACCTAGTAAGCAAAAGGTTTTGTGGAGATTAAAATATAAATTAATTTCATTTCTTATTGCTACCATTTTGGTAACACTTTATTTGAAGGGGTGTTCATAAGACTGACATGACACTGTCATTATTATGACATGAGATCTGTCATGAACATGAATGAGTCATTTTAAGTGTTCATGACTGTTGTCATTAAGTGTCATTCGGTAAATTATGAGACTTTTAATGCAAAGTTAGCATTGTCCGAGATGTCTTTGTCATGACAACTTGACTTTAACGAAGACAACAATCTGTGCTATGACAACTTGACATTAAGCAATACAGTACAACCTTTCGATGTCTTTGTAATGACTTGACACTTGACATTCATTTTTAAAGGCTGTGCTCGAAATACTCAAAATACTAAAGTGAAAATGGGATTGACTCCACACGGCTCTCACAGACTGTATACTTGTCAAATACCGACGCCTTGTCACAGCCCTCAACGTCTGACAACGACGCCATTACTCCACCATATCTTTACATAGCAAATAGTTGTTTACTGCTATATTAATGTTCTTAATATCGAGTACAGGTCATTTTAATATTCAAATATAATCAAATGACTTTTTATAATCAAAACACCAAATCTATTTATGGTAAACGGTTGTGCTTTGAAACAAGGATGAATAATTTGGTTTTCAGTATATGAACAAAAAGTATCCTGGACAATCATTATACATAACTTTTTGCTACCAGGTCTCAAACTTGCAGTGATGAAGCATTGTATGTTAAAATGTGAAAGAAACAGTAATTCATCATTAACAGAGTGAGTCTGACTAAATTATATACAGAAAGGGATTTGAGAATGTAGTCTTACTTGAGTTTCTGGAACTCAGCGAAGGCCTTCTCATATACTGTAAAAGACAAAAACAGAATTGCACTGTTACTGTTCACAACACTTAATTGTTTCCTCATTTTTATTTTTAGAGTGAAACTCCACTAAAACACTTAACCCTAGCTAAAAAGGTGGCTGTGGCTTGCTCCTTCATGAACAACCACAGCAGAGCAGCTAAATTAACGTAATTTGGTAAAAATAGAAATACACTACTTCTGGCAGAACTTCAGAACATGAGGTGGGGAATAATGCGACATCCAATCTAATATTTGTCAAAAAACTGTAAATGACAGAGGAGTACTGGCAAACGCCAGTCCCAAGCGTCCGGGGATGAGTGAGATGTTTAGATTTGGGTTGGAGTATACTATACTCCGTATAGCGTCAATGTCTTAAACTACAGACTGAAGCCAAGAACTCCATAAACACAAGAGACTGTGTTGTTTCCATTCCCATTTTTACAGAGAGAGAGAGAGAGAGAGAGAGAGAGAGAGAGAGAGAGAGAGAGAGAGAGAGAGAGAGAGAGAGAGAGAGAGAGAGAGAGATAAACTGACCTTCACCACTGAGGTCCAGTGTACGTTTATGTGAGTTTTCACGGTCAGTGATCACGATGGAGTACATTCCTTTATCCTTCTCCACTGGTTCAATCACCTGTGGAACAATTAATTAACAAACCCATCAACTACTCAGTGTGCGGTTGTTTATTTCTACTTTATTTCATGGTTTACAAAAAGGTTCATTCATCTACAGTACCGGCTAATTACAATTATAAAGCTTTCTGACAAAAAGCAAAAGGAAGATACGCTGTATAATTAAGTTGAATGAATTTTAAAATGTATGATGTTAATATTCATTAGCTATCACTGTCTAATTTGTCTCAAAGTTGACTTGGTATCACTTCTACAAAGGCACTTGGAGGACTTTTAAGCAACAGTGCCACTGCCTGAGGGTCTTTATTGTCATGAAATTACTCATGTATGATCCACCTAAGAGGCATATACTGTTTAGCATTGTACAGGAGATGATAATACCTCCATGGTTGCCATAGCAGGGGTTCCTCCAATCATCATCTTGTCACTGTGGGAGAGTTTAGTCTCACTGAGGAGAAGAGAGGAGAGGTTAGTGTGTATGTAGTGTTTGTAAGCAGGTGATGCCTGCGGTAATGGAAAAGCATGTTTACATGCCTGCCTAATGTTACGCATAGGGATACCAATTTCTCTCTCTCTCTCTTGCTATCTGTCACACACACACACACACACACACACACACACACACACACACACACACACACACACACACACACACACACACACACACACACACACACACACACACACACACACACACACACACACACACACACACACACACACACACACACAGAGAAAGAGCTGGGAGATGTAAAAAATCTAATCTCCAATCTCCAAAAACTCTCACAAAAAAAAACTAATAATTTTATAACAGAACAGCCTCTACTACCTTGTCCCCTTTCTCTCTTTCTCTTCATCCCTTTTGTCATGTTTTCTATCTTTCTGTCCAGTCTCTCTCTCACTCTATTCCCCCTCCCTCCAAATTTTATAGGCTAATCTTCAGGGTACGAGAGAGTGCTTTTAAGTGCAGAAAAACCTTGCTTATTCATAGAAAATGATAGGGGTGGGAGTTTTGTCACAAAACAGGTCCATTTTACTGCAATAACCCGGATAATGAAAACACTTGCCAATAGCCATCACAAGTTTCATTATGTTGCTTATTGTTTTTGTCACTCCCGGCAGTTTAACTTGACAGAAAAGGTTGTGGTCAGCATGTTTATAGACAAACTTAAAAGAATACTCTTATTCTTCCTTAGCACTGCTACAAATACTTTTTTAGTTATTGTCGTTATTTTCTTCTTCTTTTCCCCCTTAGTAGTAGTAGTTGTTGCTAGTGTTGTAGTGGCAGTCTTAGTAGTGTTATTAGTGTTATGAATATAATTTCTTACCCATGACACCAGGTGATGTTCATCTCTGAGGTGTAATACTTCATGTGACACTGCAGCTGAATGCCTGTTGCTGTGCACTTAATCACCAGCTCCGCTGCACTGGCTCCTAGAGGTGATGGAGGTGATAGAGGTGAGGGGCACATTTGAAATGAGAATCCGATACATATTTTTCATCTGCTGCTGATTAACCTGGCCTCTACATGGCTGCTGCACGATGCACTTTATTGCTCAGAATAAAAAAAATAAAAAAATAAAACTTCCATATGTAGCCATTTGTAGTATCTATCTTAAGACTTCCCTTTTGATGTTACCTTTATCCAGCGTGGAGAGCAGAATTGTACTAATGAAGCAGAGTGCAGATTTTAGAGTGCAGACTGTTTGTATGCTGCATTCAATAAAATGCTTCAAACATCAGAAGCTTTAAAAACTTTTTTTAAGCTGTTATACCTAAAAGGGAGTTTTAAACCATGTCTGTGTGGGACTTTGCTCACTGCACATTACAAGTGTACAAGTGTGTCATCCACCTGGTCATATCACTATGGTTTCCCATTATCACAGTAATGTACCCTCTTCTCCTCTGCAAGCACTGCTGTAACAGTTGCCGCAGAGCTGTCAAGTTACTTTCTCTTGAAATAGGAGTAAGATGCTCCTACACACTGTCACTGTGACAGCGCAGTGGAATTTTAAAGGGATTTCACCACATGATGGCTAACTGCCTCCAGCATGACAACTTCTGCCACACACTGATACGTGTGTGTGTGTGTGTGTGTGTGTGTGTGTGTGTGTGTGGCAGTGGGATTTTAATAAACATAAATATATGATCCTGGGGATGGATCTACTTAATCTCTTATCAATGGAGTGTGATTGTGTCATGTTTAGACAATTTGTACTTGATCCCTTCAGTGGTTAGAGGATGATGATGGTGATATTTAGAACTGTTTTTTAATATGGATATGTGTTAGTGAGATAATCGTGTGTGTGTGTGTGTGTGTGTGTGTGTGTGTGTGTTTGTGTGTGCCGATACCCACCAGCCAGTTGGCTGATCTTGTTTATGGCATCGTCAAAGACTAGAAGAGAGGCAAAAAAACATGGGTCAGAGAAAGAGCCAGGACAAGGGAAAGTCATGATGCTGCCCTCTCGTGGCTGCATTAAAAGCTCAGTAAGGAAGAAGTTCAAATGAGAGGTGTTCATTTGTCTCCATACCCTGTGACTTAGTATCCCTGTTTCCATTATCAACCAATTAACTGAATGTTCTGAATTCTGTTCTTTGGTGGCATCCCAATTAAAATAAAATGGGTGTGAAGAGCTGTATCGGTTAGATAATCTCTCCCTTAAGGTCTGATTTAATACGTACTAACCTCCATTACAGAGGGGATAAAGGAGGATCTGAGAAGGACAGTAATATCCAGTTCTGCCATCAAAACATACAAAAGTACAAGCTTAAAGTACTACAGAGTATCAGCCTAAATTCTTTCACATAAGAACATTCAAATGGATTTTCTCAAGAATAAATACAGCCAGCAGGTGAGCGAATTGTCACATGGCAAAAACTATTTTTATACAGTAGTTGAAAAAACAAAGTTGGGGTTTGTTTTGTTTAAAAATTCATTAGTTTACCACATACAGATACAGCGTATACATTTGGATCATATTTATTTCCTGTCTCCCAGGTTTTTAATGAGCAACAAGCTCTTTTGCTGGCAAGTCAGTGAATTAATCCCCTAATTAATCAGCAAGATAAATTAAGTAAGACAGATATGTTTACCTTTTCCCGAGATGTCAATTTGGCTCATATCTTTTCCTCTGTCATCACTGATGGTGGCCTTATAAACTCCCGCTGTCTTCAGAGAAAACTGGAGAAGACACATAACGTAGTGTAGGAAGGAAGGAGGAAACACATAAAATCATGTAGGGGACATAGGGAATGCAGATTTGTTGAATTCTAAATCTGAACTCATTGTGTTCTTGTTTTTGGATCCTCAGAGAAACACCAAATTGTTGCAGCATGTTTGTACCCATATCCGTGAACAAAAAATACAGCATCCATGCCTTGACTAAGTAAAGCCACTACACTATGCTTCATCCTGGTATGTGCATGTATAACCGTGCATAGAAATAATAATAATGTATCTGGTTTCCCAGAATTCAGAAGATTTAACATTACAAAAGTGAAATTACCAGTTTAATGGGCAGTTTACAGACTCCTGATCCCAGGTCAGGCTTTACATCAGGGATGATCTCTGTGTCTTCTTTATACCAGTGGAACGCTGATTCCTTCTTCAAGTTAGCAACCTGCAGTTAAAACATCGCACATATTATTAAAACATTAAAAAACTTAATTAAATAGGAAGAGGGGTGTTTGATTCTTTTATAGCTTCTATCTATCAAATCATCACATCCTAAATTAAGTCTCAGAATTGCATTTTTGCACTATCCCCATTAATCTGCCTCTAAAAGTCACTTATAAGTCCCAAATTCAATGTGTTGCAACTCATCTTTTCATGGCAAACAGGGCTATTTAACACTTGGCCATTAGAGAGGTTCTGTGTATATATAGCTCCACCTCAGAGAAACCTGTTAAGTCAAGTCAGTGAAGTGTGGAATGTTCACTTTATGTGGTGTCACCCCATCTCATGGATAAAAAATCCACTATTTCCCTCAAGAGAACTTTGGCCTGTAGTCATTTTTAATAAATATATTGTACCCTAACTTAGCACTGACACCGACTACAAATGAAGCCTATTTCGGCAAAATGGTTGATGCTTGAAAAGAAAGAAGTTAATGCCTGCTGTGTATACTGTGGTCACAACATCCACCCACTTAATTTACTGTGTGTCTTTTTGTGTTTCTAAATTATTCAAAATGCAGTTGTTTGGGCTAAACTGACGGACTGACTGTCTCGAGGGATATGAACAATACTTTCATTTCAAAATTGTCTTAATTATGTGCTTCATGCTAACAAAGCCAAAAAGAAATCCTGACAGTGTAATTCTGGTTATTTTCAATCTGTACCTTATCATTACACAGTATTTTCACACCCTGCACTCAGCCTCCTAGAATGGCTAATCAGCTATCCACTGAAGTCAGACTCCCATTTGTTTAGAGTGTAAATATTCAATAATTAGTGATTGATTTAGCTGTGATTACCTTGCAGACCAAACTGACAGAGCAGTCGTCTCCAACCTGAAGTGACAGGAACTCACTGAAGTGGGGACCTGTGGTGGATAAAGGCAGGAGAGAAATGCCCAGGGAAAACATGAGCTAAAAACAAATTACTTATGGACCTTGATTGTATGAGCTACATTACCTGCCTTATATGCACAACTATAATGTTAAAATGCAAAATACCACTATGGAAACACTTGCATGTGTGGTAGCTGATCTACACATTTTTAAATTTGGGACTTATTTTCAAATAGGTCAATTTTAAGTTTTAAGGTTCCAACTTCAACTTAAAGTAATGCAGGTTCTATCACCAACTGTGTTTGGGAATGCTCAAATGTAAGTCATTTTGGGAAAGTATTACACAAAACATATCCCGGATGTAAGAAAAAATGTAAGAATGTTCGCCTCCAAGTGAAGCTATGCATTTTAAGTATACACCCAGAGAACTTAGTGGTCAATTCTAATCAGTCAATGCTGATAGACTTTTAGATTCCTTCAGGCCAGGAGAATGATTGCTCTCTTTTGGAAAAAAATATGCAAATAGTATCTGTGAGTTTATGGCTGAAGGAGATTGCAACCTACCTTGCTTTAGATAGACTGACATAGATTAAGATAAAGACATACTTTATTAATCCCGCAAGGGGAAATTACATTTCAAGGAAAGACAAAACAATTTATTCATATTGATCTAATAGTTGTGTAAGTGTATGATCATTTTGTGACTTTTATTTTTATTTTTGATTATTTGTGTATGTGTGTAAAAATATTGTTTACATAAAAAAGTAATGCAGGTCTGTTACTTTCCTGTACACTCATCATTAGATTAGTTGTTTCCTAGGCAACATAGTGGTGAGCTGGTCTCAGGCTAAGTAGAGTAGAAGCTCATACAAGCTTAAGAGTGGATGATGTTTTGTATTTCTTACCCTCCTTGACTCTGATGTATTCTCTCCTCTGGTAGTCAGCCTCCGCCAGTGCTGCCTTGAAAGCTGTGTGCACATACAGATACACGTAAACACAGGATAATTAAAAGATCAAAGTGTTGCCAGTAGTTGCTACAGATTCTGTCAGTGGATTAGCTAGCAAATAGTCCTCTGTATGAGAGTTGAATCATAATTTATGAAATCAGGCTTCTTCATTTGAATCTCTAAGTGTCCTTCATACACAACGGCTTCAAACCCACCTTTGCATTCATCAACTGAATACATTTTCTTAATGTAGTCTCTTAAGCTAGAGATGCAGTAAGTTAAGCACATACTGTATATACTTTATACTACATGTCTCAATAGACTGTGTTCATTCTGGCTGAGGCTTGCCAGCATATCCTGGGGTGCCATACCTGTGGCGACAGAGCTTTCACCATCGCAGCCCCCTCCCTCTGGAACTCTCTACCGTATCTTTACGCATCTGTGACTCTACTGAGCTGGACACTTTCAAATCACTCATCAAAACACACCTCTTCAGATTAGCCTTCCACCTACAATAGTCTCACATATTATTCACTGTTAGTTGCTGGTTTTATTGTTTCACTTGCTTTTAATATGCTTGTTTTATGTGTCTGTTTCATTGCTTTATCTATTTTTGATGTGCTAAATGTGCTGGCTTTACTGTAAAGTGTCTTTGAATACCATGTAAAGCGCTATATAAATAAAATGTATTATTATTATATCCACTGATTAGTAAGGAGGAAAATGAGGATTTTTAAAAGTCCTTTTTGCACCTATAGACTCAACATACTGCATCAACAGCTGCAATGAAAAAAAAGGCATTCTTGCCTTAATTATGGTTGTGATTTAATACCACTGTAAAACCTTAGTGGGAAAATGTGTTATTGTCCACCGTTCTTAGGTGGTAGATTGTCATCAGTAGCAGGGCTGTGTACTGTATGTTGTTTGACCAGTTAAGAAAGACAGTGGAGATGCTGGTAGTGAGAAATCAGACCTGGCCTCTCTTACCATCTCCTATCAGAACCAGTGAGCTCTGTGCTTTGCCTCCTCCATCTGTGATCTGGCAGGTAAATGTCCCCTCATTTTCCTCAGTGAAATGGTCCATGATGAACTCAATAATACCTGAAGAGACATCATGACCCATCTTGTTGGGCTGCAGAAAAATAGAGTTGGCTGTTGTGAATATGGATACTTTCTTTATTGTGATTTTAATGCTGCAACATGCAGCTGACTGCATTATGGTCAGCGTACATCAGGGGAAGACAGATAATTCTTTCAGCTTGAAGCCAGAAAAAGTCATTTTTTTCCACTTATCCCTAATGTGTGTCCATGCCCTAAACTACAGTACAGTGTATCTTACATCAGCTCCAGACAGTTCCTTGTTGTTGGCAAAGAATTTGTAGGTGACATTGGAAGAAATCTCTTCAGCCTGCAGCCAGAACCTCATTCTGCCTCTCTCCAAAATCTTATAGGCCAACTCTGACTTCAGCGGGATGACTAGAGGAGAGAAAAGGAGAAAGAAAGGTTACAGGTTCAAAAACATTATTACACTTATGTACTAATAACTTGACCAAACTAGTGTACTTTATTAGTAACAGGAGAGGAGAGGAGGGGAAAGGAGGCAAAAGGTGAGGTGAATAGTGGTTAGGCAGGTGATGTAAAAGCAGGTAAGACTTTTTGGATCAAATAAGAGAAATGTCCTACGAAAAGAAAAAAGAAATCTGAAAGGTTCAAAGTGAGTCAGAACAAAGCAAAATGAAGGCATGAAAGGGAGAAACTGATAAATGGAGAGAGAGAGAGAGAGAGAGAGAGAGAGAGAGAGAGAGAGAGAGAGAGAGAGAGAGTAAATCAGATTAGACGGAGCAGAGGAAAAAGTGTGAGAGAAGAGAGATTAAACGGGACAAAGAGAAACAGATTATGAAAGATTGAAAGAGTCAGCCAGAGGTACCTACTTGGGTGTCTGATATCATAGCTGAGTGCCAGCATCTTTGCCAACTCTGAAACATAAAGAAACAGCTTATTCATTTCATGCAACAATGGGCACAAATAAGTAATTAAAATGCATCTCAAACACAGTACAGAGATTAATTTTATCATGTACTTTGACGGGTGTTTCAAGTACCAAGTTTGGAGTTGGAGAAGTCACTAATGTAATTGTGTTTAAGAGGCAGATAAATGCACACTTCAAGACTGAAGCAAATACGACCATAGGAAAGACAATACATTATTATCATGGCTGGTTATTGGATCCTTCTCAAGTACCTGATCTAAGGGAAAGAAATCGAACCTTGTATAATAGGAGTTTGGAAAATCTTGTGAGTTAGGCTGAAAAAACTGTAGGCCAAATGGGAAGCAATCAGTGTAAGATGCACTGAATAATAATGGTATAGCCTTGTAGCAAAGTGGTGCAATAGCAGGAAAAAATATTGTGAAATTTCCTGACATAAAGCCCTTTGCCATGAAGATGCTGTTTTAAAACACACACACACACACACACACACACACACACACACACAGCCCCCCCAGTATTCCTCAGATGTGTAATGCAATTGTTTGTTGCCTACATGCCAGTGAGATTGTTTTTATTCACTGTGTCATTGCTTTCATCTTGATTTCATCCTACACATCAACTCAGTTCTTCGATAAATAGTGTAGTTTTAATGTGTGGATGTTGCAGTACAGATGATCAAGGCATGAAAGATATTTGCATGCACAACTTTAACAGATGGAGGAAACAAATATTAAATATAATTAAATGTAATCCTGACGAGATGATGGAGATAATAATAGCATTCAAATTACTGTATGTCATCAGGAATAAATCATCAGTCAGTCTAGGCTGTAAATAACTGAAACATAATATATTCAAAAGTTTAGGATGCAGAGAGAATTTTTCGTGTTGGATTTAATTTCTGTACATTTTAAAAGCCAGAGTTCAGCCTGGTGGTAAAGCACCAGAGCCCCACATACACAGTGATTGGTAAATCCTACCTTCAGCAGAGATTGTATAGCTGGATGACACTCCCTCTGTGTTGGTGACAGAAACAGAGTACGTCCCAAAGTCCTCTTTTTCTGCATTCTTAAAAATCAGCTTTGAACTACGATGCAGGGCAGGAGAGAGACACAGACAGACAGACAGATGGTGCACATTTAAGATTTTAAAATGCATTTTCTTCACAGTATCCAACTGTTCACATGTGTACACACAGGTATTTTAGTGTGTGTGGTCTTACTGGCTGCCTTCGGTCTTAATCACTACTCCTTTGGAGAAATCGGTAATTTCTTTATAATCTTTCTTCCAGATGAATTGAGAGCCCTCGTTTAATTGGCAGGACTCGAATGACAGAACAATGTCACCTGACTTCTCATCCACAACACAGGATACCTCCTGGGATCCTTGAATACACATAGACAAACACACACAATTTTTTAAACTGCACCCATTTCAGTCTCCAAAAAAAGGCACAGAAGGAATTGGTAGATTTTATATTTTGGTGGAACTGTCTGTTTCGTTCCCCACTTTCATCTTGCCTCTAGCACTTTCAAAAAGAGTGCACAATTCCAATTTTGCAAAGCCATGTGTTGGCTATGTTGCGTCTTTTCAAAGGGATGCCTTTTTCATAAATTGAGGACACATTTTTGATAATCTCCTACTATTTGTGAATAAATGTTACCTTCTACAGCCTTGGCAGTCACGGGATCAGAGGCCATTGAGGCCATACCCACTCCTGCAGCGTTGACCGCACGCACTCGTAACACGTAGCTAGTGCCCGCCTCCAGACCTGTTACCTAGGAAACAAACACACAAGAAAACAACCTAGCGTTGGTGAAGGGAGAATATTTATAATTTTTTTCTAAACTGGTGTCATCAGTTTGGGCAATCTTGACAATAACTGGCATTAACTCTGTTGCAGTAGATTTCTGAGGTAACTTATTTGGCAGATGAGAAAGTGACAGCAGTAATCAATTCTGAGATCCAGTAGCTACTGCAAGATGTGTCATATACTAACACCCAGACCCAATGCGTTTTAGTAATAAATAGATTCACATAATTTGTATTCACTCATAATTATTCTGTACTGTTTTGCAACCCTTGTTTTATTAGGCTGGTAAATATTATTTGCATTACACGGTACTCAAATACAAATAATTTTGATAGGGTGACTGACTTGCCTGTGTCACATATGAGATTAAATTGCTACCACTTTTCATTCTAAAACCAAACATGTTCATCTACCTTCTTAGCTTTGCTCAGCCAGTAACTGTTTATTTTATCCACTAGATGTCAGTGTCACACAGTTTAATATAAGTGTATCACTGCATTGTACAATAGGCTTAAAAAAACACTATAGGCTGGTCCAGAAGGCTCAAATGTAATGTATGGAAGTTTGAAAATAATATTATAGCGAACAGGAGCCGATGGAGAGACAAAAGTATAGAGAAGCACAGAACTGAACATATTAACATAAGCAACATACAATGTAGCATGTTGTTTCAGCAGTGCTGACATTATTACACCAGCATCAAGTTTCTCCAAAATAATATTTTACAAAGTTAAATAAAGTTATATTCTGTGTCTTTTTTACACTTTGTAACACATGTCTGATGAAGAAAAACTACAACAAATTTAAACAGTTATGGCATAACCTAAGAACTGCAACTAACAATTATTTTAATTACTGATAAATCGGTCGATTAATTGTTAAAATATCAGACAATGGCCATCACAATTTCCTAAAGCCCCAAAGTTGACCAACAGGCCTAACAATATTAAGTGTACAGTCATAGAAGACTAAGAAATCCAACACACATTCACAATTGAGCTGGAACCAAATATATTTTTGCTTAAAACAAGGACAAACGATTTATCAATTATGAAAATGTATTAATTATCAACTAATCAATTATTCAACTTATTATTATTTCTCCACACAACTTTTATGTCAAATTGCAATGTAAACTTAGCAAAAAAAGTAAGGAAATTTGTGTTTGGTAGATTATTTCTCTGTGGTAACAATGCTTTTTGGCAATAAATCTTATACCGTTGGAAAGCCTGTTTACTTCCCTTTCAAATGATGCCCCATTTGTAAGGAACATGCATTTGTGGGATGAGCAGCAGCGCTGAGTATGTGGGTTGCGCCCATGAAAAATTTGCCAAATCTTCTCTGCCAATGCCAAACAGCTTATTCTGCCATTTACTCATTTGGTGTTTGGTGGATTGGATGATTAAAGTTTGAAGAAACAAGACATATTGGCAATTTAACAATTGATTCATTTCACAAACAGGAGCCTCAGTAGCGTGTGGAAGAACCATACACAGCCACAACAGCCTGGCACCTCCTCCTCATGCTGGTCACCAGCCTGGTCACACACTGCTGTGGGATGGCATCCCATTCTTCAACAAGCATTTGTCACAAGTCAGCCAATGTGGTTTTGTTGGTCACTCTGGCACGAACAGCACGCCCAAGCTGATCCCACAAGTGTTCAATGGGGTTAAGTCAGGACTGCTGGCAGGCCATTCCATCCTCTCCACTCCCACATTTTGGAGGTAGTCTCTGATAAACCCCGCCCTGTGGGGGCGAGCGTTGTCATCTTGGAGGATAGAGTTCGGTCCCAGACTGTGGAGATATGGGATTGCCACTGGTTGCAGAATCTCATCTCTATATCTCTCTGCATTGAGATTGCCTCCAATGATGACAAGCCTTGTTTTTCCAGTGAGGGAGGTGCCGCCCCACACCATCACACTGCCTCCACCAAAAGGTGTTACTCCATCGGTGCAGCAATCAGCATAGCGTTCTCCGCGTCTTCTCCACACTTTGACCCTACGATCCAACTGCCGTAGGCAGAATCATCCAATCCACCAAACAAGTCAATGGCAGAATAAGCTGTTGTGGCAAATTTTTCATGGGCGCAACCCACATACTCAGTGCTGCTGCTCATCCCACAAATGCATGTTCCTTACAAATGGGACACCATTTGAAACAGGCTTTCCAACGGTACAAGATTTATTGCCAAAAAGCATTGTTACCACAGAGAAATAATCTACCAAACACAAATGTCCTTACTTTCTGTGCTAAGTTTATTAAGATACTATTAGATGGAAGAAATTCAGATAAATAATCATACTGGTAACCCTTAAATAGATTAACTATAAACCATATTGAAGATGCTCTCACCTTGAGGAAGCGGTGACTGACAGCTGTTTCATTGGCTGTGGTCCAGTCAGAAGTGCCCTTCTTGGCATACTCAACATGATAACCTGTAATTGGTCCAGAACCAGTATAGACAGGTTTTTTCCACTCAACCACCAATGAATTATCTCTCACTTCACTGAAAGTCAGGTCATAGGCAGGGCCTAAAGGACACACAGAATGAGAGGAGAAGAGACACAAACCCACATTTGTATTTGATTGTATTTGTGTGGACAATTCAATGACATTATACACTCTCTTACTCCCTATTATCAAGACTATTTGGTACACATGACATGATTATGATTGCCATATAATTGTATGAGCTTCATATTTTTTAGGCAAATTTCAAAGTATGACAGTGTGACAAGTCAGTCAGAAGATTTACTAACCAGGCTCCGGCATAGTCCAGGCCTCACAGCTATAGTCGGCTGAATGTTTAGAAGCTCTTCCGAGGCCAGCCAGGTTGGCTGCATACACCTGGAACTGATAGACTGCTCCCTCTGTCAAGCCCTCCACCTGTCAACATTTTTTACCATGGTTACTAACATGGCAATCATCAATAAGCAAGACACCTTTCAAACTCACACAAGCTGATCCAGCGTGAAATATCTTGCTTAATAGCTTGCTTATCCAGTAATCCAATCTGACCCAGATATTTTTCTTAGAACGTGGAAAACCAAACTTTAGTTAAAAGAAAGTAGGTATGTGACTTAAGTTTTGTTGTGGTATCAGAGAACAACTAACTTAAGTACTTGTATCCAATTTATGCCAAAATTGTTGCTCCCTTTTCAGTGTGTTTTGACGCTTTAGGTAAGCTGAACAGCAGACATTATTGTACCTTATAAAGTCTTTCTGTGATTGGTTTGATGTGAACCTCCCTCCACATGGTTGTTCCGCTGCGTCTTTTGTCCACATAATACTCCTTGATGTTTGCTCCTCCAGAGTGAGAAGGCTTTTTCCAGTTCAGAACCATTGAATGGCCGTCACAGTTCAGCATTGCAATGTCGTAAGGAGCAGAGGGGTGGGCTGAAAAGGCAGTTCTGAATTGTGATACTTATAATTACAATAATTGTACTTCGCAACCTCCAAAATCATTATCACAGTCCAGCAGCGAGACATTACAAAGCAGATAATCATCATTGTCACCATCATCATCATCAATAACAATGATTCAAAAAATATGCCAATACTGACTTAGGGCAGCCTTAACAGTCAGAGGTGCAGACTCCTGGGATTCATCACTAAGACCCAGCTCATTGATTGCCTGGACACGGAACATGTAGGTTTCTCCAGTGGTCAGACCACTAACCACAAACCTGCACAAACAGAATCACATGCATGAGTATCACTTTTGAACGCTATAACCAAAAATCAAAGAAAGACATGTTTTTGTTTGGTTGAAAACATACTTAGTGTTCTTGTGAGGTTTGTGATTTGCCGAGGTCCAGTCCTTAGACCCCTTAACACACTGGTCGATGTAGTAGCCAATCAGATTGTTGGGTTCCTTTGGAGGAGCCCACTGGATGAGGACAGAGGTGTTTGTTTCCCTGGTAGAAATCACCTGACCAGGAGCAGATGGCACACCTGAAGACAACAAAAAGTAGCAAGTGTAAATATGTACAATAAATGACAAAAACACAACAGCAGCTTCAGTGTGGATTTATTCCACTGTAGAAATGTTTGTAACAATGAAAGGAAATTGACAGAAAAAGACCTTTGAGTTCCTGAGTCTCGATAGGTCCAGTTGGCTCTGATGGCTCACTGACTCCATACATATTGGCAGACAGAACTCTGAACTTATATTGTTTGCCCTCTGCCAAGTCAAAGACAGCATAACGGGGAGAGCGAATAGGAATCTGAGTGTTAACACGCTGCCACGCACCACTGTCTGCCATGCACTGTGGGGGGGGAGAGAGAGAGAGAGAGAGAGAGAGAGAGAGAGAGAGAGAGAGAGAGAGAGAGAGCATATCTGATGTTACTATACATCCACACATAATGCGATGTTGTGCTACATTTTAGCCTGAATTTAATGCAAATCTTTAGTAATTGTTTAGATTAATCTAGTCAGTTCACAATAGTAAGATCTAGTGCAGTTCAGAAAGCTGCAGAAGGAAAACTGCTATTTTCATCACACATGGAAACATAATGTATTCTACAGAAGCGAAGAATAGTAGTGTATACTGTCATATACAGGTTAAATGGTTGTTTCTTTGGCCCCAAAATTGAGGTGTTAAACACAAAAGTCAGCTTATGAATGACGATATTGTAGGACCAAATAAAGCAGTGTACAGTATTTGTTATACAAATGCACATATTCAAACCATTCTATTGTGCTTCTGATTAACTAATCCTATTATTTTAATCCTCCCCTAGAATTCCAAGGAGAAAAAGGAGTATGAGAAATTTGCGCACACAAGCAACCAACGACAGCCTTTGACCTCTTCATTTCAAACTACATTGCAGATTTACTAAGGGGAGTAGGGAGGGACTTTCAAATACAGAAGAACATGCATTCTTACACTACCATAAAGGTAGTTTTACGGTGTGAAGCAGCATTGGTGACAGTGTGACATTGTTTGTTACCTTTTCTATGTAGTACCACATGGGAGCCTTGCTGGAATACGCAGGAGCTTTCCAGCTCAGGACAACATATGTCCTGTCTGTTTCTGAGGCATAAATTCCTGATGGAGCACCTGGGGGCTTTCCGTCAGCTAAACAGAAACACACACACACACACACACACACACACACACACACACACACACACACACACACACACACACACACGTTATATACACACTTGCAATGTGAGATACCCACTGTTTTCCTCCTACTGTGTACATAACTATACTAGAAGGATATTATAGAGATTATATATAATATAGATATGTGTTAATTTGAGGAAAAACTCACCTTCGACATCATCATGGTAAGACACAACATCTAGTTTTCCTCCAAGTTTTTTGGCTACAGGAAAATTAAAAAGAACATTACCACCAATCTGCTTTAGGTGCATGTTAAAGTTACAGAACTGCATTTATTGTTCATTTAGTAAAACTGTTTGTTTATGTTGATGACAAAGGACCAGTCATTTTTAAGGCTGCACTAATCAAGGAAGGGCACATTATTCAAACATAAACCAAACTTTGTACAACGACCCTTAGATGTAACTGAGTCTAACAAAGCAGTTTGGTCAGTGAAGCAAAATTATCAGACACGCAATAAATTCTGCAGTATGTCATGTAAAATAAACAGGGAAAACGTGAACTTGAATTGAACCTGAATTTACAGTGAGTAAAATGTAAACTATGTACATTAAACCTTAATTTTAAGCTTTTTATAATTCAGTGATGCTGTAATAGAGCAGTAGAATAACTGCACTTCAACCACCTCTCATCGACATACTAAGAGCAACAAAACTTGTGACATCTACAGTCAGTAGACCTAATTTACTTGCTTTGTAATTTAGGTCCAAACGAATCATGTACTCTAATCTACTGTCATACTGTACAACTCACAAATTTGTACTTTTTTTGTTTTGAATAATATGTGGAAACTTTCATGAACTGGCTATATGATTAACTTCTTTTATGTCCAGTCAGTAAGAGAACGTAGCAAAACAGACATTTATTGATATGATAATGTCAGAAATCATTACTGTAAACTTAAATTTACAGTATTCCATATTCCATACAAGCATACCAAAACAGCAGCCACTTTTGGCATGTCAGTGACTACAGGACACATTTCTTCAAGTCTTTAAATTATGTAATATAAAAGGCAGGGATGACATTTCTCTATACTAATCCAGTTAAACCCACCATGGAGCCTCTCAAACTCAGTGGGGTCCAGTGCAGCGATAGGATCAGACATGCGGGATGGTTTGCTGATTCCCTGTGAGTTGACTGCTCTGATTCTGAAGTAGTAGGAGTGTCCTTCAAACAGCCCAGACACTGGGTATTTACAAATCTTAATGGGGTGATCATTGCATTGGGTCCAGTTTTCAGTTCCAACCTCACATCTACAAAATAAAAAGAGACAGGAAAATAAAATAAGTTTAAAGTAGAGTAGAACTTAAAATGAATGGATAAGTACAGTAAAATAGTCCATTGTAGAGAAAAAGGAAGGATTCCCTGTGCTGTACGTAAAGACAATAACCCCTTCATTTGTACAGATAGTCAAGCAAACTCTATGTGATGACTTACATGTATAGTAATCAGTCTTTATGTTGGTCAGTTCAACAATGTATGGTGTTTATGTCAATAAATCCTACTTGTCCACAAAGTATCCCAGGATTGGTCCCTCTGTGGTGGTATTTGGGGGCTTCCATGAAACAATGACATAGTCTCTATTGGCATCGTGGATCTTAATGTCCATAGGAGCACCAGGTGCACCAGGGACTGGGGGAGGACCATCTACACAGGAAGTGATAGTGACATTTTAATAATCATATTGTAAGTATATAACACATATTTAAATATGTATAGTAACAGAGTTCTGTAAACTCTGTTGCATCATGTTAACAACAAATCAATAACAATGAAATAAACCCCCAGTATGAGTCTCTGTTACCTGAGACGGAGACAAATGCACTGTGTTCTGCGCTGCCTCCTTTAGTGACCATGCGTATTGTGTAAAGGCCTTCATCATCTTTGAAGAGGTTCGGAAGAGTCAATGTGGTGACTCCTCTGCCAGTGTCAATCTTCACCCATTTAGAGTCAAACAGACGTGTGTCTGGAAATGAGACAGGATCATAAATTCAGTGCCCCTTCCTGCATAATTTTTTAGAAACCTCCATTCTTAATTAATGTAGCAATATCTATACATTCATTAGGTTTGACTGCATTTAGTGATTTTGAATATAAAAAATGAACCTGATTACAATTTGCTTTTATCCCACATGGTCCCTTTTATTTAATGTCTACAGACACACATAGCAAATTAAACTACTCATAAATTGGGGGTATATCGCCAGAGTCTATTTAACTACTTTCATTATAATTAGTTAGCAATGAAAATGGTGTCTGTAACATATTACCATTTTTCCACTGCTGTGCCTCTGGCTTCATGTCGAATAGATTGGGTCTGGTAGTCGCGGTGGCAGACAGTGTATACTACCAGCAATTAAAGTGTAATTACTTTGTCATAAAATGCTACTTCATAACAATTACCATCTCTATACCACTGTGCCTCAGGCTGCAGGTTGGCCAGGTTGGGGTTCAGGGTCATGGTAGCAGTCAGACTGGCAGATTCTCCCTCAGTGGCAAACACTGGCCCAAACTTCTCCAGAAAAGTAATGTTGATTTTAGTGTACTGGATCTTGGGAAGCATGGCAGCTGAGAGATTTGGGGACAGAGAATGAGAGAGAGATGGGAACAGTGCTGTCGGTAACGGCTTGTTGCTTCACATACTACTTCGAAAAGAGAGACATATTTTATAGCCTAGTAGTAGTGGTACTGATCTTGTCATTTCTGGACATATTTAGAGGGAGCTGGTGGTAATTATGATGCTTACCTGTGTAAGGCAACCACGCATATGAACAGGACTCCTCCTCCTCCCTGAACCCTACATGATAAAAAACAAACATACCAAGAGTTCATCATTATTAACAGCAGCCAGTTGCAGTGAAGGCTAAGAAATTTAACAATCACTAGAAATGTTATTAATATAACTGATATTAAGTAACAATGCACTTCTGCTCTGCCAGAGTTGGTCCTGTGACTCATTATGTTTACCATTAAATGTTTTGTGTCCAAAAAATATCTTGAGTTAAGGGTTAAGAGCTGCCAATGTGAATTGAAAATGTGACCTCCAATAATTGGATGTAATTTTTTAGATATTTCAAGACTTTTATAGAACCCACAGATACCCTCTTGCAATTGGTAATGCAAACCAGAACTGGACAAATCTGGCTTTAATGTATTCAGACTTGCCAATCAGCATGTTCTGGTGGGACTGTATGATAAACATCACACTACAACATCAGATACAAGGTATTCAGGACTTACTCTTGACAATGATGGAGGCCTGACTAGAGGCCTGTCCATGGATGTTACAAGCCACAGCAGTGTACTGGGCAGTATCATCAGTTGAGCATCTATAAATACACAATAAAACACAAGTTTCCAGGTCAATATACCTTTCAGGACTCTCATTGTATTTTGATCAAAAGATTTCTTAGAAGAGATGAGTAAATGACACCATGAGTCAGGGTTGTATCCGAGCAAGGTTGTTTGTAGTCACCAAATCAAGCCTTGGGTGGAAATGTGTTAGTAATGTTTACAGTCATCTGTAAAAACATGAAAAATGCCTACATACCAGATTTACTGTATATCCACAAGGATCTGCTCCAACAGGACTGAAAACCACTGAAGTAGTGCCAGTGTGGATTTGCTTTTACAAGGTGTACAGAACGAATACACCAAATGAGCAATAATTTGCCACATGAATGCATTATGAATGCAAGTTGCCACGGATAATCAGCAGCTGAGCGGACACAGTAAAGATTCAGTAAAGCCCTGTTCGCACATTTAGTAAGACATTCAACATTGCTGGTTTGGATGCTTAAACAAGACTTTAGACATATTCCTTTGAGACAGTGCCACAAATTGCTGTAACATAATCATGTCTTCTTTGTGAATAGATGACAGTGCTTTTCAGTCAGAATTGGTCAAATTTCCAGGAAAGTTTTACAAGCTGCAAAATGCACGCTGTGATCGAGTTGCAGGATGTAGTACATCACCTTCTGTATCTCTTATGATTGGCACGTTTCCATTAAATCAGTGGTTCTCAATCTTTTTTCACCATGTACCACTTCAGAAAATATTAGTCTCTCTAAGTACCACCATTATGGCCCACGTTAAAATAGAGTAGCAGCTATGGCCACTTCACGCAGGAGGCAGGTTTATTCCTAAAAACAATATTTATTGTTAAAAGCCACAGCCACGCTGTACTTCCTCTGTTCCGCTCCAATTGAATCCAAATTTGAGGTAACTCAGGTCATATCTCCTTAGTGTTTTGCATCGTTTGTTGCAAGCAAGTGCTGTGGAGACTTGTGTTCAACAGGGCTGCTCGAAATATTCTCCTCCTCATCCACACTTCACTCTAATAGTTCCTGTTTGGAGCCACGATTGCAGTGTTTTTGAACCATTCATCCGCTGCTTACTATCTTGCCATCACAGCTCGTAACTAATCAAGGATGTATGCTCACTCTGTTCATGAACGTAACTATTAACACTTAAACCTAAACTTATTTTAAATGAAATGTTGTAGTATTTCTATAGTATTATGTTTTTAAATTAATTTATTTCATTTTTTAAAAATATATCAGAGATTCCATCCGCGTACCACTAGAAGAAGCTTGCGTACCACCAGTGGTACTTGTACCATAGTTTGAGAACCAGTTCATTAAATCATATTTTCATGAGATGTTGCTGCTTCTGTTCCCTCTAGAGCCATATTGCCACAGATGTTTGACAATCTTAGCAAGCCCCAAGCAATTTGCAGAAGCTTCTGATCTAAATAATCAAGTTCTGTCCTCAGATGGTGCCAACATAAAAAAAACTGCATTTACAGGCTTGTTGGAGATATGTAGAGAGAAAGACTAAGTGGCACAAGAGGGCTGCTACAGGGGTCAAAGTCATTTTTGGTGCCACTGTCATTGCATTCCATGCATTCATGAGATGAAAGCCCAACCTCAACCTCTGAGTTCAATCTCTTACTTGTTTCAATCTCTCTTTTAAAGTCTCTTCATATTGATGTCCCTCTTTGTATCTCTTTCACTTCCTGATGCTCTTTTCACCAACTTTTCCACAACCTCATATTACACCAGTATCAGCTAACATGGGAATTTCAACCCGTGCAGAATGCGTAGGCTGGTGTGGTCATGAGTTGATGACTGACATTTATTGGCGGAAGTGACTACTGTGAGTTGCAGCAGTGAGCTGAGGGAGAGCAGCAAATGTATTCTTATTTTGAATCATAATAGCATTCAGTAAATCCTTCAAAAGCACAGTGACACTGGTGCAACGGTGTGTGTGTGTGTGTGTGTGTGTGTGTGTGTGTGTGTGTGAGAGAGAGAGAGAGAGAGAGAGAGAGAGGGAATGGTAACAGGGGGTGTACAGGAATGCCATGGTGGGGGAGGGGATTCAGCATTTTCTCTGTCTGTCATGAACCATCCTCCAATGTCTTCCAGCCTATTTTTAAAACATATTTTTCACTTAAAAACCACAGCATTCAGTGCAAATGGTGATCTATCTAATAGTCATGTGAGTTGTAGACCACTTAGGAGGGTGATGGGGTTAAGGAGTATTTTTTAAAGGATTAATTGCTGTTGGCTGAACTATGTGTAAGTAACAAGTGACAGAATGAGCTAAAGGTGACTGGATCTAAGGAGAGAGTGATGACTGAAAGAATCCTGGCGGATCACGTAGCACTGAGGTCAGCACTCGAACAGCTGAGCTTCCTAAGACTGGAAGGAGAGCAGACAGTCAGCTGACTCTGACTTTTAAATTTGTGTCGCGAACCTGATGGGACCGACAAGAAAGATTTTCTGAAGATTCAATACAAAGTCTTGGGATAGGTGATAAGGTAGTCAGTATCCAAGTAGGCAAGTGTCATGAATAGTTACGTGTAGCAGTGAGTCATGAATTACAAACCCAGTGAAAATACAATTGTATTCTCAAAGCCTAACAAACATATAAATGCCAAACCATTGCTTTAAATGTTTAGAGACATACATTGTTTACATCTGCTTGTAGTCTTCTCTTTATTCTTTTATTGATGCACTGCTGTCTTTAATAGTGCATTATACTGCCACAAACAGTCAGCCCAAATGTGTATCATGTTTCCTGTAAGCTGCTGCGTGATTAGTAGAAAATAAGATGCAATTAAGGGTTATTCCAGCGTTTTAGTATTGCACTTATATAAAGTTGGGGAACTTGCAAGACTCATATTAAAAAAAATTATTGAAGTAAAGAATTGGTGCAGTAGAGGCTGAGATATCCTGACGTTTAATCCCTATTATAGGCCAAGCTTCAAAAACGATAGATCCTACGATTTGTATAATGCAATTCAAAAGCATCTTTCATTAGACGTGTTCTTCCTTATAAATGTCCTTATCTTTTAAACTTCAAATCTGCAGTTCATTTGAATTTTGACTTTAACAAAGCTCCCTCCAGAGCCACAGAAGATATTATTCAACTGTACTTAAACCGTGTCAAGTAAACAGACCCTTTATGAGTAAAATTGGTGGAGTACCTCTTTTAATATGAAAACCAGCTTATTAAGTGGTCAAAACATCCACCTTTTAAATTATCTTAAAGTCTGTGTTTTTTTTAAAACTTATTTCACCTTGGGATCTCCAGAGAATGGATTCCACCTTTAGCTTCAACCAGGTACTGTCCAGAGGACATGGACAGGATTACACCATCTTTATACCTGAAATAGAGAACAATTACTGCTGACCAGCATCAAGACGTGGAACCATAACAGACAACATTTTTAGCAGCAACTTTTCATAATATCACTGCTAATATCGAATCGAATTATTATCAGATAAAAGAAAGTGAGATGCTAGGCCGACTGTTTCTCATAAAATAGTGTACAGTTGAGTAAAAAAAAAAATAAAATCATTTAGTCAGTTTTAGTAGAAGTTTACCATGTTAAAAGAAAAACAGGTGTTTAGTTCTTACTCACCATTTTACATCCGGCGTGGGGAAGCCCCCAACAGTACAGAAGAGTTTGATTGGAGTGTTTTCAAACACGGTATGAGATCTGAGTCTGACAAGGAACTTCGGTCCCCTGATCATAGGCTCCTCATGCACATATTTGTCCCCCATCTTTGTCCTTACCTAGACAGGGAAACAAGAATACCAATAGCTTAAGCAATATAATAATATACTGCTCTTACTCACACTCTCCATATTGCCTTATTATCCTATTAGTATAGTACCATATTATAACAAATAAACATTAATAAACTTTACACCTAAACATTTTTTTAAACAATGTGGTTCAACTACCATTGTCTCAATATGAGCTACAGATAATTACACACAATTTCCATCCAATGTGAATGCACGTCTGGATAGGGAAAGTTTATAGATTCTTACCACTTCCTGGATGCGAGATTGTGTTTTGTGCTCATATCTTTCCTCCATCGCCTCAGAACTAAACACAAAACAGAGAGTCAGTTTTGCTAACAATCAGTTTTCCTTGTACACAGGCTGAGAATTTAGTAAATTCTTTAAAAAATATATGTGATTTTGAACATGTACCTACTGTTGAAAATATTTATGATGTGACATTAGCCTGATATAAGAGTGCAAGCCTGCCCAAAATAACATTTACAGTAAGCAGCACTGGTTTCAAAACAATACCTTGGTGTGAAAAATGCTTTGTGCTGTTGATGGGATTTGTTGACTCTAAGCCTCTAAAATAGCTTTAGTGCTGTGTGTTAGTCTGTTTTGATACACTATGTGCAATAGGCTGTATGCAGTCTGTAGGCAGTGCTTGACAGGGCTTGTAATCTGATTCCACGTTGTTTCTTGCCGTTTTTATAACTATGACAATACTTTTAAGTGAAAGAGTTTACATTTTTTTAAATAAAGGTTATCCATTACAACCAAAGTTCTATGAGCAAAGATGGGGTCTAGCAAGCTCTGCAGAATAGCTCACCTTTCTCCTCTGAGCAGTGCACCTACATTTTAAATTATCAGTAAAGTCAATCAGTACTGATCTACCAATCCCACCTGGTACTACTATTTTTCACAAATGTTTTTCCCCCCCTCTGACAAGCATTAAAGCCCGGTGCTTTTAACCCCTGCCATGACACCAATATTAGGCCTAAGGGTGTGAACCTGGTTCATGCTAAGAATGCAGGACACCTTCCAAGATCTTTCAATAGTAGGGACAGAGAAGTAAAGCCTCCCTGACCAAGCCTGACCTTACAGGCTATCAACACACACTCATCTATGACTAAGAGACACCAACTTAATAAAAATTTCATAGGAAGGCTTACGTGGTTGACATCAGAGAGCCTTGAGCACCAAAGAGAGAAGCTTTTAAGAGGTTAGCTTAGGAGGGTGCATTACAGGATTTCACCTGAGCACTGTTCAACATATGTGTTAAAGACATGGAATCTGAGCTTCAGAGAGTCATTAGCTTTAAATGTGGTTATTATTATCTGCTTGTGCACCATTGGGCATGTAAAATATGATTAGGCCTTCATAATCTCTAGAAATAAATGCATATTTGTAAGCTGAGCCTTCTGGACAACAACTATTTTTTTCATAAACCATTGTGGCTGACACAGCTGTTTAAAAGGAACTAACCCCCTAACCCTAACATCCTCCATTTGTTGCTGCTTTCCACAATCTCTTTGTGCATGGCCAAATCCTACATTCAGCACTAGACTATGCCACCGAAGGCCCAACCCACGAGAGGCTGTCCAGACCTGGCAACAGGCCTGTTTTCTGAGAGAACAGGCCTGTTGTGGTTGTTTAAATGTGCCTGGAATTGTTGTCTAGTCTATAGAATAATCAATCATTTTGAACATACAATAGTTAACTTATATTTCATCAGTCAATCAGTGTTAAGAGCACATTACAAACACAAGCTTCATACTTACTTGAGTTTGAAATAAAAGATAAGAGAATCGGTTAGGGAAATAAGCTCTAAACGAGCACTGCTGCTACATGAGTCAAAATAATTCAACACTTGTCACTGAACACTTTGTTAAATGAGGTCAAACAAAGGTCAGACTTGTGTGCTGGTTAGCTGCTTACTAGCAAAAAAATTAAAAAAGAAGCAAGAAGAAGTGATCAGCAGCAAGAATAAGATATTTAAAGTGGTAAGTATAGACATGAAACACAGCACACAAAAACAAAAATGTACATAAACACTCTACCAATCACAGCAGCGCAAAACAGCTGCAGAATGTGGCTGAAAATCTGTTAGCAAAATATTTTTGCGCCCATCAGCGAGTTTGTTAGAGTGACAACTGGGGATTTCTGTACTATTTTTTTTACATAATACAGCTTTCCAGAGAGGCCAATGTTAAAATTAGTAAAACCAATCCAGTTTAAGTTATACTTGAAATCTAACCACAAACACACACTGTATATCTGTGGAAAAAGGCATCAGTTTCAGAGTTTGGCTGTTGAAAGTTTTGACAGCCTCTTTTAAGTATGAGAAAAATATTAAAATTCAGAGCAGTTTTCTCAACCTGCTCACTGATGTATGCTCCCAATACAGGACCTTCATCAAAACTGTGCAGTTCACTGACTCACAATTCTGTGCATTGCACATTAGGTTTCAGTGTTTTAACTGAGCACAGTGGGGCATTTTTGACTGCTGTCAAAATCAGAAAGCAGTTAAGTTACCAAGGACTGAAGTTGGATTTGGCTAAATACAGCCAATACTGATCTATTAAAAATTGCTTTGATCAGCTATCATATTGATTTTGAGGATGAGCTTGTTAGTGTGGCATTGATGTTAGTTTAATGTTAACCAGATCAGCCTTACTATTTTCACCTAGGCAAAGCTTACTACTGTTACAATACTACTGTTTTAATGCTTAATGTTTCAGTTATAATTAGCATTAGAGTGTAACATGTACCTGCTGTATTCTTTAACCACATATTTGCTCTGTTTGTGGTGGTATTCGTGGTTGTAAGTCCCACGTTTCGTCCACACTGACATGGTGACACTGTAGATACTGACCTGTTGGACCAGCAACACACACAGACTGACATGGTAACAAAGTACAGTAGATCCTCACTTACAAGTCAGACCAGCAACACAGTGACACCAACATACACAAACATAAGGGCTACCAACCCTAAAGGACCGTCAAATTGACTTCATGAAGTAGATGCAGTCTAATGAAGACAAATGTAAGGAAGGAAAGAGATGGTTAATCATTAGGAGGAGCGTTTTGGGCACTTCAGAAACATAGTCCTGTCTTTCTCTCTAATAATGACTTGGTGCTTGGCAACAACCTCTAGTAAGATTAGTGGACAATATATTTTGTTTATTGCCTCGTCCACTGCTAAAAGAAAAGCCCTCCTGGAATTTGGACACATGGCTTTGGCAACACTGTCACACACTGCTTCAGGAATGACAAGGTGACACTTTATTAATTTAAAGACGGCAGTAACACGGACACACGTGTACACATACAGTACATAAACAAAAGACATGGATGTAGATTATTGTTGGACTAGTAACTGACAGTACAGCTGCACCAAAGACAGTCCATCAACTTGACAGCTCCAAATACAGCACAAGCAGTTGTATATTACAGTTTTATATACAGTGGTGGACTGTGAATACTGTTAATTTTCACTTTAAAGACAAGTGATTGAAACAATACTAAATTAAACATGAAAGGATAGCATAACATGGTATGAATACAACACTGAGAAAAAAAAAAAAGAAAGACAGAAAGAACTGCCACACACATATCACTGACAGTTAAGTTGCTGTGTTTGACATTTACAGTACACACACCAAAGCAAGAGCATAACTTTGTCTTACATCATGCAGTCATAGCAGCGTTGGAACATAATTGCCTTACATCACCTCAGACACCAGAAATAAGCTCAGATGAAACATGAAGCAACTCTCACTGCCCAACCTCACCCTGAAAGCCACTGAGATGCTCCACTGGCAAAGACATTCCTGTTTCCACATCTCTGACACACTCGCCCCAGCACGTGTAACTTACTTCTAATGCCTGAAAACTGCCAATAAAGCAGCCAGTCAATCAGATAAATGACATCATAATGCTAACCACTGACCTCCAACATCTGACCCTTAAGTCAACAATAACAGTTTAAGCAACAGTAACTATTTTACCTTAAAATTACAGCTTCAAAATCATTTGATGATTCACTGACTTGTAATGGGGAGAATGATGCCTCTATCATTCCTACTCTGCACCCCAATCGGCTGTTCTTGCAAGCGGGTACGCTGCAAGAAGCCGGCCTTCTTGCTGTTGGACTAGTGAGTAATATTAGCTGGCTTGCTATTTATTGTGTTGTTGCACTTGCTGGATGTTTGGCTGTGTTAGCAAAGTTGTCGACTGGCAAGTTTTTATTCATGAGTATTGTAATCATAACAAAATGTATGCTGTCCATATTTACAACAGCGGTGTATAAGGGAATCGCACACTGAAGCTGTAGTGGCGCCATATCTTAAAAAGAACCAGTACTACTTATCGGTTGAATCATGTGGTTGTACAGTAAAAAAGCCCCTAAATTATAAATTTGTTACAGAAAATGTTCTATGGTTTCACACACTTCACCCTACTTGAGGATTAGTAAACTAGCCTGTCCAACAGTGTCACAGAGCTGTACCACTAAAATCACTGAAGTCCCTATTGTTCCTTGTCAGTAAGTTATTTATTATTTAGCACCTTCTAAAGCAGATCAAAAATCAAAGCCAGAGATATAGGAAGACATTCTGCTCCCAAAGAATATTAGCATTAAACTGCCCTCAGGCAAGTTTTCACTGCAGGCAGGTCTTATTCTATTCCCATCAGTTCTACACTCCAGTTCCAGTGGCTGTCCTCTGCCTCTGTCAGTCCAGCTAATACTACAACAGCACAAATGCCTGCCAAACCCGAAACCCGAGCCTCTCTGTCTGTAAAAGTAAACCTCTAAAATTCTAAATCATAACCGTAAAACCTCTGAAATTCTGCAGCTTAATCATAACAGTTGCTCATTTGTATTTGTAAGTTCCTGAATTGAATTAGATCAAATAAAGTCAACACTTTAAGTCCCAGAACTACACACCAGCAATCTATGCACCGAAGCAACAGTCCCAGGTGTCCCCACCAAATGTAACTGTCCAGTGGGAGTCCATTTTAAACAATTAAGAGTCTAAGTATGATAAATACACAGACCCTGCTAACATTGGTTAACTCATTTATTCAAATTGAATTTCAGCACATTCTTCATAATTCATATATCCTATCATTCATCACATATCACAAGTATTATCAGCTCTGGTTAGGGGCCATGCACCATCTCTTAGTCGTGCCATAATCTGCTCTCTATTCCTCCACCCCACTGATCTTACCTGCTACGCTTGAGTTTGAGACAAAAGTAGATAAAAAGCTGAGGATACAGAGGTGATGGAAACAGAAAGATGATTAAATTATAGTTTTCTTACCCCTTGAGATTTCCTTTGCAGCGACTTCGGTTCTCAGCCTGAATCCACAGGGAGTCAGCCTAAACCAAGTACCAGGCCAACGAAACCACCACCCGTCTCCAACCGACCCCCATCTGCCTCTCCCTGAGGCCTTATAAGGAAAGAGAGCTGCCTATATATAACCAGTATCCTTCAAGACTCAGTGCCATTAGAACCAGTAAACTATTTGATTAACAGAGTTTGCCCATTACAGTTTTTTTTATCAGTTTGCCCAATTGCTGGTTTCGAGAATGTTAGGTCAACAACTGATGCTAAACAACTGGTTATTCAGGTATACCAGCTGATCTAGAGAAGGCAAGGAATCTGTTATCGGAGACAGCACCACACATTTTCAAGCAACATTTTTAGCTCTACAGAAAAGGCAGCAAGATGGTGAGCTTAATCAAGAACCACGTTGCAACAAGGCTGGTCACTTAATTTTCTTCCATACTACAATGGCATAGTTATTGAATAATAAAACATACTTAAGACGGCATTTCAACGCTTATAGAACATGCACCTTCAAACTCTGAAAATCAATTTTAAATTCTGTGTTGCAATTTATATCTAAAGTATACAGCTGTTTCACATATACATTTAAATTGTTCTAGCTGCACTTTAAACAGTACTTAAGTCCCTCTCGGGGATCTTTCTCCATCTGCACTTAGAAACTTCTTGAGACACTGTGTCGCATGTCGCTGAACTTTTACCAGGGCCTATTTATAAAACTAGCTACAGTTACAGCTAGACTATTCCTGACACAGTGGAGGAACTGGGAAACACATTTCACATCTGAGGCGAAATCATATGATGGGACAACATTGAGCTACATTTGAGAAAAGGAAAGAGAGAGGCAGGCAGCATGGCGTCTTGGGAGTAAGTGAGTGAGTGAGTGATCTAGCCTGTTTTTTTTATATTCAAAAATGTTATTAGCACAAATGTTTATTACAACTGAACATTTATGAAGTAATCACAACGGCCTATTTTGACTATTTCTTAGAACAAAGTCATCCCAGACCCACATTTTCTCAAACCAGCGCTCCTATAAGCCCACTATATAATTCCCACCCCACATACAAATTTGAGCAATGAAACCAAGTAATAATAATAATAATAATAATAATAATAATAATAATAATAAATAAATAAATAAAACTAGCTTGGGTTTTGAACTTACAAGGTCCCATCCCCATTACCTTCATAATAACATTTGAAAATGTAAAAATATTTTATGAGATTAAATTCCAAATAATGTCATGTATGCTAAATACATTATTAATTTATAATACATTATAAATACAAACCATATTAAAAGCATTTTATTATGGTTAAACTGTGAGAGGTATCAGGAGTCAATAGAATCCTGCATTGAAAACTATAGACAAATGAGAAATATGTATGACTTGTTAACTTATTAATGGTTTATTATGCCTTAACATTTTTTTGAAAGTCTTACATCGACAAAGGTTAAAAAAAAAACTTCAGACATTCCATGTTAGATTCATTGTAATTCTGTGCACTATTGTAATCTTTGTTAACTCTTTTTGTCCTTGGGGTCGAAAAGAGCCCCCTGTTGGACATGTGGTAGTACACTCTGTAACCAAAGCCTAGTTACAATTTTAGTACGTTATGTTGTTGGCTGACAGTGAGGCGTTGGTAAGCCAGTGATCCAAGGTAATGAGGTTGTGGTCAATTTTCAGCAAGTTGAACGAAGAAATAGCATTGAAAAATATATATACTGTATATACAGTTTTGTTGTATGATCATTTGCTTCTTCCAGTAGAATATTATGACATTTTTACTATTCCAGGCAACACACTGTGACATTGCAGTCCCTGGAGATGAATTAGCAAAATGAATTATTCTTTCATTTTAGTCTCCTGGCATGCTTAATTTTACACATTGGCTTATAATGAGTCATTTAAAAAGGAATCCCTGGGCATTTCATACATTTAATAAGTCAAGCCTGTCCGATTAACTTTAAATTATGAATCGTTAGTGCAGAGCACTTTGTACAGGGAAATACCTGACTGAATATCATTCGAAGAAAGAATGTGGTAGGCATGCAATAGGCATACATTTAGCTTACTGTCTCTCTATTTAGACCATTTAGAATACACCCATTTCTAAAACTCATCAAGTACACATACGCATTATTTTGATCTTGGATTTACACTGACCAGGATTTGAGGCTTTTTGACCGAAAATGATATCAACTGCCCCTTTCCATTAACTACATAGTGTGTTCATTTTAACCCTCTGTTTAGGTCACATGACTTCTGTTATGCTTAGAGGCATAGAGAAAACTGCAGCAGCTCTTAAGACATTAATGCAAAAAGTAAGAAAGGAGATTATAAATCCCCCAGTATGTTGTGAACGTAGTCCAACAGTTCATGTCCCTTCTATTTTATAACACCCAGCAAATACTAATAACTATGAATCATTTATTTTGTGTTGTTTGGTTATTGAACACCCCGTTAATTTAACTGACTACAGATTAATTAAGTCATTTTTGGTGAAGGCATTGCTAAACTGCCATTTTCTATTGACACACTTTATAGACACAGCTTGAGCTTCAAAATTTAGCAAATGCTGTGATTAAAACCATTGCATGGTACAATGAAGTACAAGTTGTCTTGATGGGAACGATTGAACAGTGTTACCAGCAAACCTAGTTTCAAAACATCACTAAAAGGCTTTGGACAAGAAGCAGCCGGTGTGTTCCGGACAATAAATCAAGCCACCCATCCTACCACGTGATGACGCATGACGTATACGGCGCTCGCAGTTGGTTGAGCGAACAGGTAGGGAATCTGCTGCGGGACGTAAACAACAGTGTTCCCTTGTACTCTGTCCTGTGTAATCTATTTACCTAGCTAGTTACTGCACGGCGCTTGAGTAACCACCACAAATTTTCGTTGCAACATATCCGGCACAAGGTGAGACATTTAATAAACGGCTGAGCCTGTTCGGTTAAATTGAAGTTCAGTTTCACGCTGTAGCCGTTTTGCTCTGACTGTAACGTTAACTTATTGGGTAATGGTCCAACTTACGATATATTATTTCGAGTTTTAAAATCAGCTTAGCTAACGTGTTTACACATTTAGGTACATCTTAACGTTACTGTAGCTTCAGATTAGCCACCAAAAACGTTAATTTGTTGTGCCTGACCACTGACTAAGTTGGCCGTCGCCATCCATAGATATAAATACGGTCGCCATCTGTTCGTTAACTAAAGTTACAGTTGTATTTCAATCCGAGTGTGTTAACACCATTTGTCCCTACGGTTGCTACTGTGTTTCTAGTAAGTAAGCTAAATGAATAACGTTACATGTTTGCCATTGTTGCTGACTTTGTTAGACAATTGCATGTGGGAACTTCAGCCTGAGCTGTGACACAGAACTGCACCGTTTGAGAGACCCTTTGATAATCGCAGTTATCAAATTCAGAATTGGATAATTTCTTATATCATTAAATAGCCTAGATCAGTTGTCGCCTCCATGATTCATGTGATTTAGGGTAGTCTGTTTTTTGCTAAACTGGCCCGGTAATATGTGTGTATAAGGTTTCAAATGCAGTTTGTTAGTGGTTGTGTATTTGAGGTAATACTTTCGTCTACCACTGTGTGCATGAACCTGTTTTTCTTGCTCAGTGAACCAGCCTAACATCTACAATTTGTGTATGGTCTACAAGGTCTGATTCTATACTCTGGGCGTTGTTTAAATGTTATGTGGATGTTGCAGGAACCTGGGGTTGTTCTAATGTCCAATACTGAGTTCTGCATAAAAGCAGCTGTTAATTGACAAATCTATTGTCTTCTTTTAGGTCAGACATGAGGCTCTGCTCCCTTCTTCTGCTCTGCCTGGCAGCAGCCCTGTCATCCACGTTTGTGATTTCACCCCCGTAAGTACAGAAAAATAATATACTGTACGTATAGATGGATATGGTGGTAGATGGTCTAATGAACTGCTATTTCCTGCCTCTCCATTTGTAGGTCTATAAAATTACCAAAATAAATATGAAATGATCTCTCAATAGATAACGTTGTGTCCTCATTATGTATAAATAATAAACAAACTAGACTCCACTAAAAATGAATGTATGTGTGCGTGTTTTTCAGACACATGTGGACCAAACTGATCCTGACCCACCACTGGCCCAGCACCTTCTGTAGTGTGAGTTTCTTCCTGCCTTTATTTATTTGGTCTTTGACATTTGGACCTTTTTAAAGATGCAATAGGGCTGATTCACAGAACAATTTGACATATCACAGTAGGAAAAGCACAGATGTAAATAATAAAACTGATGATTGCCATTTAGCTGCTTGAATAGCACAGAGCCATCATCAATGTTATTATTAACACCAATGCTTTTCCTATGAAGACAAGTCAAAATATCTGCTGTGAAAAAGGACTGTGATTCATTAGACCAGAGCCAGATTTTTTATTAGTTATTCTTTCATTTGTAGGATGAAACAGGGCTGTTGCTTACTTAAGTCCCTAAATCAATAGTTAAGGGCTGGGACGATTCGTTGACGTAGTCAACGTCATCACAAATAATTTGCGTCGACGCGTCACTAAATAAAATAAATAAATAAAACTTGCGTGCAAATTAATTAATGTAATGTGGAACTACCGTTAGATACGCGCCTTAGCTCTGAAGCTAGCCGAGCTCTCCACCTACATGCAGTTTTTTGTCAGGTCGACGGTCCAGTGAGTGAGTCAGAGATAGCAGCACGAAAAGACAAGTATGGCGAGTAGTGGCGGCCCACAAGAGTTAGAGGACCCGCCGGCCTCTGTAAGATCGCAAGTTTGGGAAAACTGCAGCCTGGAGCCTCCCGTGTCATGCCCTCTCGTGTTATGCCAACCCGCCTGGTGCCGTCCCCGCCTCGAAATCTTCGGTCTTCGGGTCAGTTCCAGTAGTAGGCTACAGGCAAGAGAGTGGTAGATAAGGCGAGGACTGTGTGTCGGCGTTGTTCAGCAGTTGTTGGGTATGAGAGTGGAAATACATCTTTTCAGTTTATCATGATAGGCATCTACACTATCAGCAGCCTGTGGTTGAGTAGTCAGTCACAGTCATCTCGTTGTTTAATCAACTTTAGTGTGCAGCATTCTTAGTCCAGCAACATCTTTAGCCAAATTATTATGTCTGTGTCTTGACAGATCCATTTCTGCACCAGCCAAGATTAATATAACCCTGTTGTAACCATGTTGTGACAAATTGAAGGTAGTATAGATAGATAATATTCATCCAACAATTATGATAAATTGATTAATAACATGGTATCCCATCTTAAGACAATGTTGCCCTCTTATATTGCCCCAGAATGTAACCTGCCAACCTGTACGCATTTTGCGTAGTAGATACGCATTTTGACATCAAAATACCTTATTTTTTATATTCTTATATACAGTCTATGCAAAATACGGTGATACAATTTGTCACTTTAAACTACGCGAAAAACAGGTGACTGCTTTGAGTTTACTCGTTGACATGCAGTAGCCGTCTCAGTTTTGGATTTCATTACAAAGGTCTTGTATTTTTTTTTGCCTTTCCTTGGATTAAGTTCATACCGTAACAAAATTAACTGTTACTAATGTAGGCTATTTAAAAACTGACCGGAGCCCGTCGCTGGACGCACCGGAGTACCGAGACACAAAGTAAACACGCCTCTCTGACCGGTACCGGGGTGTTAGCGGATAAACTGAGCGGAGGATGTGCGGAACGTGTCGGTGTGTGTCGGAACCTGGCTGGCCACTCGGCGCCCTCAGACAAAGCTCAAGCTAACAGTCTAACGGCTTATTATTATCAAATATTGGGTCCGTGAGCGCACTCCGCCGGACTCTGTTGATCCATGCAGGACTTCACTGTGAGCGGACTGTTTAGAGACGATGTGACCGGCAGGTAATGTTAACAGTTATCTGCTACTGTAGCAGAGCTGCAAAACGCTGAAACATTGCTGCAGGTATTCATGCACAACTGTTGTTGGTGATTTACAGAGGTGGAAGACTTACTCAGATCATGTATTGCAGTAAAAGTAGAAAAAACAGTGCTGTAGAGTTACAAATTACTTGTCAGTTACAAGTCCTGCATTCAACATCTTCCTTAAGTAATAGTACAAAAGTATTATCAAAATATACTTAAGTACCAAAAGTAAAAGTGCCTATTATGCAGTGTAATATATCTTATTTTATTGGATTATATTATGATGCAATACATTGTATTAAATATGACTGATAATTTAAATAAAATGTTTTATTTAATTCAAGTAGCCTACTTGTATATCATTATTTTCTAGGGTTTAAAATGTATACAGATTTGACATTTTCGGAATGGGTACGAAGTTGGCATTGAATTTAATTTGAAATGGTATTAAAAAGGTCTTAAAAAGCCTTGAATTTAAGTTGGAGGATCCTGGGGGTACCCTGTATATTGTACGTGTTTGTTTGCTAAACGTGACTTTTTCATTGTAGCCTAGGCTGTACAAACCATCACGAAAAATAATTATAGGAATCGTATAGTAGTCCAATTTTGGAACAATATTATAGTAATCATATAGAAATAGGCTATTATAGGCCTAGTATTTTGGGACATACTATAAAAGTATTACAGTATTTTGGAGACTATTATAAAACTGTAGGCTACTGTAGGAACATTATGGAGGGTAAGGTTATTATAGAGATCATAAGTAACCTGGGCTATGACTAATGACTACGTCCTAGGACCAGGTGAAGTGATTGGTAAGCATGTGAACTAAACGACACACTATACTGATGCCCAACAAGCCAAAAATACATCAGAGACAGCGGTAATGGCACATTTTTTCCACGTGCGTGCCGCCGTGTTCATGAAACAGAACTTCGACAATAAGTTGCTACTCAAAAAAGTTTTTCAAGGTTGGCAGGTCTGAGAATGTTATATATATACTGTATCACTGAGTCAACATTAAGTCCTTAAGTGTCATGTGATGTCTGTCTGAATCACGAGACTGACTGTGTGTCAACAATTTGGCCTGATTAGGCAAGATGGTTTTAAACTTGGTTTTAAGTCACAATATTTAGCTTTGACAGCACTTTCCTTGTGTTTTATGCTTTTTTGAGAACCTCTCTGATAGTTCAAACCTTTCAGTGACATGTGGTTTTGTATCATATGCCAGGCTGTGTGTCAGAAGCAAAGGTTTGGCAACGTTGTGGTCTTGGTACAACAAGTTTCTGTTTGGGGTTGAAAATGTTAGCTCAAAAATGTTAGTCTCATTTTGCCTAATGATTGACAAACTAACATTCTCAGAAGATAGAAGTTTCTATCGAGGCAATTTTAATAAAAAATAAACCAAGAAGTAAGATACATGTAGATCCTTAACTGCAAAGCCACAGAGTTGCTGCAGTTCCCCTTTCCACTTGACGGTGTGACATTCCTTAGTGGGAAACAGAAGAACTTTTTTACTCTAGGTGGTTGGCAATACAATATTCAAGACATATCTTTTCATCAATCGCTCAAGTCTTTTATCAAGTATCATAATCAAGAATATCAAAATTGATCAGTATCAGTAATACAATAATCATTAGTTGCAGCCCTTGTAGCTACTAAATTCGCTTTGGGTTTATAACAACTTTTCTTTTATCTTTGCACCTTTTTATTGAGGTTTTGACAGATTTTTGTTTTTCAGCTCAATGAGGCACTGCCAGCTGAGTAGTGAATGTTTATTACTAATAACAGAATTAAGTGTTTGGTGTCCAGATAGAATAATGATACTAATTTTCATACATTTCAGATGGAACACCCAGCATGTCATCCCAACATTAGCTACTGGACACTACATGGACTCTGGTATGTGTGTGTGGTTTTTAATCAGATATGAGTGTGTTATTTTCTTCATCAGCAAGGCAGATGTTACTTAACCACTACCTATTAGGTATTACCACTTTAGAAAATTGGTAAATGTCCTGTCTGAAAATGTTTGTTATTACAACATATTATATATACAGTATAGGAATAAAATCCAGCTCACAACTTAGTACAGGGACGTAGCACATTTTTTCCACTATTGTATTTAGGAAAGTCGTTATCTATTTTGCAAAGGCACCGTTGCTGCATCTGGGGCTTAGCGCTGTCTGGGGTTGGTTTTGATTGGTTTAAAGTAACACAAACAAGCCAGAGCGTTTTTTTTTCCTTTCCCAGAATAGATAAGCAGTAAGATAGGTCTGGCAATGCAAGACTACTTGGGGAAAGAATTGCCAACGTATGGCAAAACCGCTCTTTTGAAAAAGCCAGTTAGTTCGTTGTAATACCAGTTTTTGCTGCCTATTTTATTTCTCTCTATCTCTGCAAATGAGTAACACAGGGCAATATTGTAAATCTTACTGTTTTTCAGGCCAGATAAAGGGATTGACTGCAATTCATCGTGGCATTTCAACTCTTCTCAAATAGAGGTACAACACTGTTAAGACTGAGTGTGTCTTAACAACTGAGTGTAAAATTCTTGTAAAGTCATTTATATTATTTCTGTAATCAGTAGTCACTTTAATTCATCAAGAAGAACAGACAGACACCGGTTACACCGATGACTAAGAATAAACGGGAGAAAACTCTTTTAATCTAAAGCACACAAAACCGAGGCAGGCAGTGAAATTTGACATCACAGAATTTGGGAAGGGGAATTTATGATTTTCTTCTCCTTTTCATTAGCGCTTACTGTATGCTGATAGATAAAACATCTGTTTTTGGGTTTGTGTTTTCAGGACCTGCTTCCAGACATGAAGACGAGTTGGCCTGACTTGCTTAACCCCTTGTCTTCTTCTTTTTGGTATTGTATCAATCAATCTATGAAACTTTTTTTTAGTTTGGTATGTTCTAGAATCCTATTAATGGCTATAAGCATTTACTTCTATGTTTTTTCTGTGACGGCAATATACAGCCATTTCTGTCTTCCTGATACTCTACTACACAATGTTATGGTATAGTATATGTAGTCTCTCTGGAAATACAATAGAATGCAGCGTCATGCATTTATCAATTTGCATGCATAGATTACAGTTGGTGACAAGGACACTGTGCTCAGATATGTATAGTTAACCAGCTCTGACTACAGGATCAGATTCAGAGTTCTCCAAATTCATACAATTATCAAGCATTTTGAGATTATCATCATGTAGGCATCACTTTGTACATAATCAAGGGGTTACTCCTAATAAAGACATTTTCAACATAATCACTGTAAAAACTATTGCTGTTTGTTTGTCTGTCTGTCTCAACAGGAAGTATGAGTGGCACAAACATGGTACATGTGCAGCCAAAGCACCTTCTCTGAATAGTCAACATAAATACTTCAGCAAGGCACTGGAACTATACCATAAAGTGGATTTGGACAGGTACACACACACACACACACACACACACACACACACACACACACACACACACACACACACACACACACACACACACACGGTGGGGGGGAGGGGCATCATTCAAAATCTTTCGATCCGGTGCCAATTTCGATGCCTCAGTTTCGATGCCGGTTCCTTAACGATACTTTTTTCGATACCATGTGTTTTAAAATCCATTTCAACATCAACAAAAATACATTAAACACAAAACTTTATTTTCCACCTTAATTGTGAATCTGGTAAAATTCTGGTAACACTGCTCACTCAGAGTAACATTAATAAAACTGGTTGTGCTTTTGGATAGGGGTGCGCCTGTCAGATACTCAGGATTGGTATCAATCCAAACTTTAAAAATTAACAAAAAAAGAGAAACCTTTTTGCCACAACATGAACATATTATTAATAATAAATAAATAAACAAATGACATTGTGTACAGACTAATATTGAACTAACTAAAATGCAAAGGAATGTAAACAACAAAGATTTTTTTAGTGCAAACTGCAATAATGACAAAGCTTTAACAATAAACTTGGTGACTGCCCTGTTGTCAACATTGAACTAATGGAGAACTAACTTAAGTGCAAAGGAATGTAATTGAATTGCCTTGTTGCTGAAAGGTGCTGTAGATAAAGTTGCCTTACAACCTCAGCCTGTCAGTCAGTCACCAGGGCAGAGAAACCACTGTTGTGCCTGCTTGTCTCAGAGGAAGTGTAAAACAACAGCACCATGACCACATTCGGCTCGCCATTAATATCATATCGCAGCAAACGCTGTCTTGAAAAACTGTAACCACACTTGAAACCGCTTTATCGGCATTGCCGTGACTCACTGTGACTTCAACAAAACTGCAGAGCCGACGTAGTTTACTCCGTCCGCACCTCTGCGTGTGTGTGTGTGTGTGTGTGTTGGTCAGAGCTCCGCTCTCTGTCAATATGCAGAGAGGAGAGATAAGCTTGCGCTTACGCGCTCAGACGCTTTTGGAACCGAAATTTGGCACCGAAAGATTAATAATTTTTACACACACACCTCTTTCTTCAGAAACAAGGTCTAATTTTCTAGTTCTTAGTATTTTCTTGATGTTCCTGATCACTGTTAACCCTGCATATATTTGCTGTCCACAGTGTATTTCAGAATGTGACTGTTGTATAATTATTTTAATTCACTCTGGATGAAAGCCTAAACAGCTCAAAGCTTTAAATATAAATGTTTCTGTTATTGTAGCATCCTGAAGAAGTTTGACATCACCCCTTCAGAAAAATACTACAAAGTAGGTCTATTTATATTTTAACATCAAATTATGGTATATTAAAATCTTAAATATCTGTGTTGTTAGGAATAAAGCATGAAAGTAACTCATTATAATAATAATAATGTCTGTATTAATACTATTGTTTCTCACTTTTGATTTTCTCTCCGCTCCTAATGTGTCTGTGTGTAGCTTTCACAAATTGAAGGAGTCATAGAGAACTTCTACAGCGTCAAACCTAAGATCCAATGTGTCCATCCATCAAAGGTATAGTTTCATTTAAATAATGAAATCATGACTTGCTGCTTGTGTTTTGCATTGTCCTACTTTTCAGCAATGTTCAGGTGCATTTTTGTGTCAGGTGTGGTTGTATTTAAGCTATGTTTTAAATGTTGGCTGACATTCTCTTTGTTAAATTGTGTCTTTTTGTGTTTCACAGAATGCTGATTTCCAGATTTTGGGGCAGATTGAGATCTGTTTCAACCCTGATTTCACTCTCCTGGACTGTGAGAAACAGTTTACAATGGAGACAACATCTAAGGGAGACTGGGACAATCCCGTTGCGGTTGACAAGGCATCTGGGTTCAGTGTGTGTGACCATGATATGCCAGTTTACTACCCACCTCTTCCATAAAACACATACATGTGCAAACTGAAATGCAGCAGCACACTACAAACCTACTTATACACACACAAAGAAAACATACATACAAACAAATCAACTGTACTGTGATTTAACATGTGCGCACACACTGACTAACTATAATTCTGTTTTTCTCAGGCTTCACAATGAACATAACTGTAATGATAATGTATGTCAAAAATGCCCTTACACAATCAGTGCATTCTGAAAACATTTTTTAACTGCATTGAAATTCTGGCTGTGACACGTACTTGAAAAAGGTCTCCTGTGCAAGGTTATTTTTATATCCTACAAAAACCAGGACACACACTCAACCACTACTTAGTGCTTTAATGGAATTATGTCCCTTCCTGACCCTCACTGTTAGATGAATCCAATATAGAGCACAGCATGGTTCTTTTTTCTTCAGCTCAGGTCAGGTCAGGCAGGCGGGCCGGCAGATGGACACTTTGTACATTGTTGGCAAATGAGTGGAGCCTTACGTCACATTTGCAGGTGACTCTTACTTAATGTTACTGGTTGTGTAGATGTCAAAACATATATTGTGACAGCTGGCCATATTTTATACCACATTTATGTGCCACCTATTAAGTGCCATCTCTTTTTTTGCAGGGTGATATTTTTCGTTATTAAATAAATGCTTCAACATTATAATTAATTATATCTATTAATCACAGTAGCTGGTGTTCTCTATTGTTGAATCACTACACAAATAATATTGGGTAATATGCATATTTTTGGGATAAGGGTCATTATTACATAACACTGCTACTTTTCAACAACATCCACAGCTTTCAGGCATTATACACTAGTGGTAGTTATCATTAGCTACCTTCTAATTTTTGCCAAGTACATAGGCCACTATTCAATGTTGTGCTGTAGGCCTGGTTAGGTCTGTCTATGTTGCTGAAACAGGATGGCTGGTCACTTTTGTGAGTTAAAAACTAGGGTTGGGTACCGAACTCTCACGCTAAATCAAACTGTACCAAATTTCTGTATTGTAGTTCTGTCCTCTCTGCATATTGACAGAGAGCGGAGCTCCGACGCGCGCACACAGAGGTGCGGACAGAGTAAACTCTAACTACATCGGCTCTGCAGTTTTGTTGAAGTCACAGTGAGTCACGGCAATGCCGATAAAGTGGTTTCAAGTGTGGTTACAGTTTTTCAAAAATTCACGCAGACAGCGTTTGCTGCGATATGATATTAATGGCAAGGCGAAAGCAGTCGCGGTGCTGTTGATGTTACACTTCCTCTGAGACAAGCAGGCACAACAGTGGTTTCTATGCCCTGGGGACTGACTGACAGGCTGAGGTTGTAAGGCAAGACAACTTTATTTCTACAGCACCTTTTAGCAACAAGGCAATTCAAAATGCTTTACATGAAACATTAAAGAGCAATTAAAAATGGTCATGATGAAAATAAAACAGGCTAAAAAAGAATAATATACAAATACAAGAATAAAAGTTACAGCAAATAAGAAATTAATAATTATTCAATTTAATAGGTTGTAGTGACGGGTTTGGGAGGAGAGAGGGAGGCGTTTTATTTTTATTTTTAAAAACCAATTTAAAAACCAATATAGAACCAATGTATAGACTATAAGTAAATATAGTATTTGGTGTATATAGTAAATGCTTGAGAGTCTTCTACATTGTTCTTTTTTAGTAGATATGAGTCCAAAAATCCAAGTACTTTGCCATGGAAATCTCACCACCCACAATTAACACAATACATTACGCAAGTCAAGTCACGCAAGGTCATTATGCACAATTTTTGCCACAAATGTTTTGTCTGTGCAGATAAAATTCTTGTTTCTCAAGGATGTAGCAATGTTTTGGCAAATGCTGTTTAATCCCCAACTGATTTGTAAAATGACTTGTTTCTATTGATGCTGTTTGGCTATGGCTGTTTTTGTGCATAGACAAATCAATGTAGTGTAAGCTGAAAGGTAAAATGATAATTGTAATTGCAGCTACAGTGGACAAATGCTGTGGTGTGAAATTACTGAAATGAACATTTGTACTGTCAATTTTTTAATGTCAATAAAACATTTAAAAGCTAGTCAATTTGCCTTTAGTCATCAGTGAGTTATGTAACATGCGATGTTGATTAAAGTGCATCTATTTGCATTTTTAATTTATGTAATTGAAAGTAAAGTTTACCTATAAATAGAGCTTAGTGAATGAATATAGAAGGGCTGCCTGTAAATGGTGGTGTCAGAATCGTTTTAAGGTGCATCTTCTGTCAAAATGTCTGTCTATACATGTAGTATACTATATTATTAATATTAGTAATAGTACTATGTCTGTCTTTCTATCTGTCCTCTTCTACTCAGTGTATGAATATTAATGTGGTGATCTCCTTACATAGCCTTAATCCTTCCAGGACAAAGACAGCAGTCCATAATCCTCAATCTCCTCCCACAACACAGCACAGCAGATTGACTAAACACATCTAATTACATTTTAAATAGTGATAAAATGCCCTGAAATTATATGCCAGCTATATTCTAAATGTGGTCCAAATCCTGTCAAACACATGAAAACAGCACTATGAGCTCTTGCTTTTATTGACATTCCAAGTTTAGGGATCAGCTTGAGCGTTTGAGGCGAATTACCCTGGCTGAAGACTTATACAAGTCTTAACAGAGACTTAATAAATTGAATCCCATGTCAGCTATGGATACTTGACCCAAGTAGAGCAGCAATTCTGACTTTACCCGCTGCTTCCAACTTATAAAGCCCCCCCCACCCATCTCTCCCTATTTCCCTCCCTCTCCCTGGTTATATAACACTGCAGTTCTGCAAAGCTGCTGATGTGACAGATCCAAGTACACACACACACACACACACACACACACACACACACACACACACACACACACTCGCAAGCCCATGCCTAGTGATCAACCAGATCACAATGTACTCTCTGTAATTGCTGTCCTTGCTTCTGTATCACTATTGATTGTAATATTAATGGCTGTCCTCAAATTGAATTTGGATGTAATATCACTGAATCTGAGCACAGTATTTTCCAAAGACCTCTACTGGTATGCTGCTTACATTCTACTTTAATGTTGTCATTTGTCATCATTTTTTATTCAGGCTGTTTGTGTTATTGGATGTCATGCATGAGCTAAAGAGAAGGGATAGAGGAAGAGGGAGACAGAGAGAGGTAGCTTGGTTACACCATGTGACCCTGCCAGCTGTTACTGTATGCTGGTGGGAGAAACAGAGAGGGAGGTGAGGGGCAGGAACAGGGGATAATCAGGGAGGGAGGGGTTGTGAGCTAGCCTGCACAAAATGTGCCTGGTGACAATCCCTTCTGCAGAGAGAGAGAGAGAGAGAGGCAGCAGGGGATGGACACACATGCACAGGCAAGGATGTGAAGAGGGAGCTCTCACACACCTCTCCTGATTCAGCGGAACAGATGTATTTGTCACCTCTCCCGGCAACCTCACACAGCGAGCTGGTTGCAAAACATAAGACAATCCCAAACCCAGCAGCACCTGCCCCATCCGTCAACCCATCTGTCTGTCTGCGCAGATTAACGGCTCTGTTACAACTCTGACTGCGTGCTTACTGGCGTCTACTGCGTCTCAGAGACGGAGGGGGGACACAACGTCCAGAGAGACGAGCAGCGAATGTGAATGATGGGAAAACTAAAAAGCGACGACTGCATTGAGCATGGGCCAATGGATAAACTGCGGGACAAATAGATAACCAAAAGAAAAAAGCTTTGTTTCTGCATGTCTACCTTAGGACCCCTCTGCAGGGAGATGTTCATCATTATGGGATAGATGCACAGGTCCGCCCGTTGCCATGGATACCAGCACGCGAAAATTCACAGTGCGGAGATGGTTTTCTATCTACCTGAAGAACAAGGCGGCAAGGAACAAGAACAACACTGGCTTCTGTCAACTAGAGGTTAGTCAAGCTGTTTGGACACCCACTTAGGACCAGTACAAATGTCCATCAACTAGATAGATTAGTACAGGTGTGTAAATCTGTGCATGCTGGAAGGGGGGATTGCATTGCAGTTGCACCATGTGTGTGTTTGTGTGAATATTAAGGCCATAACAGCAGCCGTCTCTTATCAACAGTAGATGAGGATGTGTGTAAAGAGTCTGTATGCACATGGGAATGGGTGTGGGAAGAATGTGTGTTATTTTGTTTGTTGTGGAGTGGTTCAGGAGTCATTGCAGCATCGTTACAGCTATTCTTCTGCCTGTCTGTAGAGAATCCAGATAACAGAGGGGCAGAGATACACTGTGTTTTCACTATGAGAGAGAGAGAGACAAGCTACATTGAAATACAGTCAGCAAAACGCTAACAGGCAAACAAGCAGCCAGGCAGGCAGGTTGATAGATAAATGGATAGAGACAGATTGATTTAGTGGACGGCTACAGCAGCGGAGGTCTATTTATAGCCCAAACAAACCAGTGGGGAAGAGAGAGAGGCAGTATGCTGTTTGCAGCACATCTACCTGTTTGATTGAGATATAAATAGAAACCCTTTCCTCCTCTGGTCTTTGTTGTTGTGACCAAGTGCTGATGAGTCATCTTGACAGGCTATCTACCTGTTTGTGTGATTGTTAGTCGTGCTGGCAAATGTCTGTCTGCTTGTGTTTGTTTACCTGTTTGGCTGACTGTCCAGATCAGTAATGTGATTCTTTGATGCTCCATGTGTGATCTTTTTTCACCTCCCTCCTCTTCATGGGAATGTCAGAGTTCAGGGTAATCTACAGATAAGCTGGTACTGAGACCTTGAACCCGTTTTTTTCTGGTTGATGGACGTCACTTCTGCTGCCCTGTTTAAAGAATAAAACAGCAATAAATCACATAGGGCACACTGCTACTGCACTACTCTCTATGGGCCCGAAACTTCCCAACATGTTACACTTCAACTCACACCCCTATCAGTGACATCGCAGCAGGTGACTGCTGTTGAAAAACTATTATACGTTAGTTTTAGTTAGTTAGTTCATCAACATACGCTTACAGGCATTTTGCACTGGCCGCGTCTCTGCTGCGTTGCGGTTTTGTTCCGTCCTCCGCCGCGCTCCATTCCACACCGGGAGCGTCTCAGAAGCGGAGCGTCTTGCTGCCCGACTAGCAGATTCGATTGTCTCTACAAGTACTTTACAGAACAATTACGTGTTTATTAAACTAGTATCTACCTTCCACTCCAAGCACTCCTCTAATTAAACTCCATGCCTTCTCTTTTCTGGTGTTGTCCTGATAAAAATGATCTGTGACGTTGTATTATTTTTTTCCACCTCAAAGATGAATCTCTCGTTGTGAGTTGTGGTGTTGTAGACGAGACGTTTACGATCCTAGGGGCTGTGTTTTGGTAAACTGACTGGATGCTCTCGCTGTTTCACTTCGTGCCTCGCTGTCCGGACAGCCCGCAGCTCGCGTGAAAATAGACCTGCCGCGTATCTTTAGCGGAGCGGAGAGCCGCTTCACACACGCTTCTGGGACGCACCGTTACGCGGCTGGTGGAATATCAAGCATTGACTTGCATGGCTGTGATCGCTCGCGGGGACCGCGGTGCCTCCGGAACACAGCAGAGACGCGCCCAGTGGAAAATACCTGTTAGACACTTGCAGTTTTAGTGTGCAAAGAGCTTCACTATCTTTAAACCCCAAATGCTGTGTTACACTCAAAGTTACTCATATGCTCAGTGCTTAGAATATAGCCATCTCATATTAACACTGTGCTCAAAAGCTGTTTACTCTAATAAACTTTATGCATAATGTATTATCTAATTTGCATAAGGTAATCACTATAATTTGATACAGTTCCACATACTAGAATTTGAGACTCAGATCAGAAGTTGACATCACAGACTTTGTTATGTTTAGGGCTGGACCCAAATATTCGTTAAAATGTGGAAACAACAATACAAATAACAATACTGTAGATAATCAGAATCCTTACAAATGAATGAATTTAATCAAACTGGAGCCCAAAAAAGTATATTCTGGAGGACAGCCCAGTTTATCGGGTGCGGATCAACACTGTTGCTATGCTGTCATGTCAGTAATAAACCCAATTCACTGTATTTTTTTTATAACATTTTCCAACCATTTCAAGCTGCACATCTGAATGTCTCGGTGCTTCCTCGCTGAAAAACAAAAATCTCAGGAAAAGAAAGACCATCACACTTTGTAAAAAATAAAGCTTATGTGTTTGAATTCACAACTATTTGGCCTAAGCCTACCTTTCTCGATTTACTAACACCTGTAAGCATTTCATACTTGGTTGAAAGTGAGGTGTAAAGCTCTTAACTTGTAAATGACAACTTAACAGCATTACAGTACATTGTCACACTGACCAATCTAAGTCGTGCTTCAGGTTGGCAGATGATCATTTGCTTCACTGAGCAGACTGAATCGGCTGAAAAAGGCAGCTTACACTATGCATCACTGCCAGTGACCTCAGGCCATACCTTTCCAGCAATTACATAATAGCTCATAAATAATCATCTGTCTTTGGGTATATTTATAAAAGTGATGTACTTTATTTTTGGGGTTTGTTTTATCGATAAGGATGTTACATGAACAATATTTCAACTTCTATTGTGTTGTCTGTTCATGTTTCAGATGTTACTCTTTCTCCTCGGTTTTTCTTAGCTTTTTTTTCTGTCTCTGTCTTTGGAAATATGTAAATAACAAACTAATAGTGATGTCTGTCTCTCTTCCCTCAGGATGACAGTATACTTAAGGAGATTGACATCAGCCACCATGTTAAGGAGGGTTGTGAGAAAGCAGACCCCTCTCAGTTCCAGCTGCTTAAAGTGCTGGGACAGGGCTCCTATGGAAAGGTACAGGATGCACATTTTAACCGAACCACTAAGACCAATATCTCAAACAACAACTAATGTAAAAGGAAATATATGAGAGAAAGCAGGTTCTCTCAAACCCTTGGATCAGACTCCTGTCTTTAGAGAAAGACAGGGTATCAGTGCAAGCCAAAAGATTACATACTAGAATATCTGGACTTCACACAAAGGCCTACACTAAAGGCCAAACGTATATGTGCACTAATGTGTAATTGCTATACATATCACATTCAAAAACCATGCATGGGCATTTCTAAGATGCTAAAGCCTCCACCGCTTTAGGAAGTCATTCCAGGAGATTCTGGTAGCAGACTGCGGCGATTTGTTCGTTGGACTGTTAAGGACTCACAGTCAGCATTGTAATTTATCCCAAAAGTGTTGTATGGGGTTGAGGTCGGGGCTTTTTTGGGACAAGTTCTGCCACAACAAACTGGGAAAATAGTTTCTCTATCGGCCTTGTTTTATGCATGGGGGTATGCTATTGTCAGCTGAAACAGGAGCACTCCCCAAACTGCAGCCACAAAATCAGAAAGGTTGTGTCTAAAATATCATTGTATATGCGGTTGCCCAAACTGTGGAGAAAAAAATAGCATCAGAAGTACGCAGAAATATGTGAAAGTGGTGTCTACTTACTCTTGGTAATATCGTTTGTGTGTCTATTCAGTGCTGACTGAAACCGACTGTGCTATCACCATTTCATCATGATAAGCCATGCATTTTCAAATATTTCTAGATTAGCAGTATAACAACTCATGCCACAGTTCACTAGCGAAGTTTATTTAAATTAGTAAAGACCAACTGAATTGTCACATAATACTCTTATCTGGAGGTCTGCATGGGGCGGACATGGAACCACAGCAGATGTTGGCGGGTGGAGGCAGTAGGGGCTATGTTACAGTACAGTCATAGCGTGGCCTGGATAGCATTTTAGCATAGCTAGCTAGCTTATACATGCGCTTAATTTGCAACCGTGTTTAAATCATAGTTATTATCTCTATCACAGTGAAACAGTGTTCATGTGAATCTTTTATGAAAAGTTATGGTAGCTAACTTACCTCAGCTCTGTTCGGTCGCCTACAAATTGCGTGTGAGGGTTGGTGTAACGTTAGCATCTGAAGCAAAAAGCAGTGGCGTGGCATTCAACAGGTGTGTTGTGCTAACCATTAATGAAACAGGTTCTTCTGTAGTAACCTGAATGACAATATTAATACATCAATATTAATATACTTCCTACTTGTTTTTTTTTTATTTTGTAGCTGATGCCGCTACATAGGGTCTTTTGAATACTAGTGTTTACAATTGTCTCATAAAACATGATGATGATGATGATGATGATGATGGTGATGATTCCAGGTGTTTCTGGTGAGAAAGATTAGAGGAGTGGACAGAGGACAGCTGTATGCCATGAAGGTCCTGAAGAAAGCCACACTGAAAGGTAAACAATTAAAAGGAAACATAATGATATAATTCTGAGAAATTATTCTTGAAATAAGAGAAAAGAACAAACTTTTCCTTAAAAAAATCATTTTTTTTATAGAAGATATGGCAAAACAAAAGTCCTAAAAGGATGTTGTTCTTGTCATCATGTTTATGCTTTTCATTTTTAAGTAGTAGTCTACTTGTAAATACTGTTGTTTAACCTACAGTATTTGTGTGTCTGTAGCATCTAACAATGGAATGAATTACAGAATTTTGACTGAGACACATTATGCTGCAATAACAAATTTGTTCTTTATTGGGTGCTGAGTGGAAATTTGTTAAGATTAATAATGGTTATGCCTAATTAAGAGATATAAGAGATAGTGTCAGTTTTCAGTGTGTCCTACATTCAGGAGGATTTGGGGCAAACGAGGTTTGTACTTTTGATGCAGATAAACTGAAAGGGAATATTGAACACAGGATGTGCTGTAATAGCAGGTTTAGATGTCATGTGAAGATTAAGTGTCTTTGTACACGCTTTAATCCTCTTAACCTGCACCTCTGGAATACTGTATGGTCTCATCCTGTCAAGGAGAAAAATGCTGCAACACACTATAGACCAGCTACGCTTGAACCATGGGATGGCTTAATTCAATGTACATGTTTTATTGCTTAAATGCAGTTTCATCCTACATAAAACATTATCATGGTATTAGAGGCTTGACGTAATGTATCTGCACACAGATAGAAATAAATGAATATTATGTTATTAAACAAATTCTTCTTGTCCCACTATCTCCTTCTTAGTTCGGGATCGCGTGCGATCTAAAATGGAAAGAGACATTCTGGCAGAAGTGAACCATCCATTTATAGTTAAACTGCACTATGGTAAGTCTGACTGTCTGATGGTCCTCATTTACGTGTTGGTTTGTCTCTCTAAAATCACAGTGTGTTCCCATATACTGTATAACAAGATCCTTTTTTTTGACAAGAGAAAAGCACAAAAATAGGTTTAAGTAACTTTTCGATTGCCAACTTGTAGGAAAGTTCTTGGCTGAATGTTGTTATTTCATTTCATATACACCTTTTATATGTTTAAATGCATCCTCAAAATAACAGAATACAGCCCCAATACAGCTATATAGTCTATAACTAACTAACTTTTGTGTGTGTGTGTGTGTGTGTGTGTGTGTGTGTGTAGCCTTCCAGACAGAAGGAAAGCTCTATCTGATCCTAGACTTCCTCCGAGGAGGAGACCTTTTCACTCGTCTATCAAAGGAGGTAGGTTTGTCCTGAAACATTCCCTGGCTCTTTCCTCGTTGTCACTAAACAAATTATAAGCTTTTACTTTTCAAGGTCTATTATGGGCTGTATAACACTTTTATATTTACCAGTAGTGAATATACCTGCCATCATTCTCCTTGTGAACACTGTGTTGATGTGACCCTGGTCTCTATTACTGTCATGCTGATGAATCATCAGTAAACAAAGACTACACAAGTGTGTAGCTTGTGAGGTGTGTTTTGCTGGATAACGTTTTTCAAAGACAAGTGCAGTTTTATTTTGCATATATATATATACATATATTCTTATTTAATACTGACTAATATGACCTGGAAATGTTGGGGGAAACCTCATGATAATTGAAAGCTAGTTGCCAAAATGAGCCATCCTGCTGCTTTTTAATTATTTTAAATATTTTGCAAATGTTTTTTTCCTATTTTCGATCTTTTAGGATCTCTTTTCACCTGCATCCACGTCTTTATCTGTTCTAGGTAATGTTTACAGAAGAGGATGTGAAGTTTTACCTTGCAGAGTTGGCCCTGGCCTTGGACCATCTACACAGTCTGGGGATCATTTACAGGGACCTCAAACCTGAAAAGTACTATCTCATAAATGCACCCTTTTTTGTATCCATCTATTTTTTACTAAATTATTTTTAAAGCAGCTTTTTAATGTTTAATGTTTTTTCCAACAGTATTCTTCTTGATGAAGAAGGACACATTAAAATAACTGGTCAGTCCATCCAACTGCAAACAATCTTCTGTCCTTTTTTCTGTCTTTCCATTTATCTTTTACTTATTGTCAATCTTTCTGCTTACATTGTTTCCCCCTCCTCTTTTTCTCTCTGTGTTTTAGACTTTGGATTGAGTAAGGAGGCCATCGACCATGATAAAAGAGCATATTCCTTCTGTGGAACAATAGAGTACATGGCTCCAGAGGTGGTGAACAGGAGAGGGCATACACAAAGTGCTGACTGGTGGTCATTTGGGGTACTTATGGTAAGAATTGTTTCATCTTAAAACAAGCTTTTACTTTGACAGTCTATTTTCAATTATAATGTGCACTTGTGATCGAAATACATAGACGCTTTTTCTACTGACTTGCAAGTTTTGTCTGATCGTGCTGTCAAAAACAGCAGGCATGAATTTACTATGATCTATGAATTAACTATGATATCAAATGAGCCAAAGGCTCAGGTCTTACATAATGTGACAGTGTACTGGTTTCTGAATTTGGCTTTCTTCTGGCAGTAAAGCTGCTTAATTATTGTATCTGGCAGCTTAGGGCCCATCACTTTCTGTAGGCGTTCATCTGTTGGATTTTGCTTGTTTTGTTTGCCTGGTGGTTACTAATACTGAAAAGGAGGTTAGCACTCACTGACAGCTGACAAACAAATAGCTGAACATTTCAAAATACTCCCTCTGTATGGCAAGCCGTTTTAACATTTAGTAGCTAGACTGGATACATAGAATGTATTGCAAATATCCGTAATTCAGTTATTCTTAGTCAAAAAGAACATTTAAAATATCCACAATGACATTCTTCCTATCCAGAATGAACACTAGATATCTGCAATATAATTTTACTAGGAAGAACAAAATGGAAAACCATACATTTTGACTAGTAGAAATGTAATTATGGATATCCACAATTGGCATTATGACTAGTAAAACTTTCAGATATCTACAATTAGATTTATGACTAGAAACAATGCAATTGTAGATATCCACACACGTATTGTGGATATATCATTTTGGGTATCTAAAATTAAAATTATGACTAGTAACATGCATTAGGCATAACAGTTGAGAACCATCCACTACTACATTACCTTACATTGGTCAGCTGCCAAGTGCTTTGACAATTATAATCATCTCTTTTCCAGTTTGAGATGTTGACAGGATCATTACCATTCCAAGGAAAAGATCGGAAGGAAACAATGGCGCTTATACTAAAGTAAGACCAATTCAAACTGTCATTTATTGTTGTTATTTAATTATTTTTTCATGTGTTACTGACGTTTTGTTTTTTGTTTTTTTCATGTGTTACTGGCATTTGATCAGTGTCTTGTTCTTAGTTTCTGTGTACTAGTTCTAATAGTGTTTTTCATCATAAACACTATGTACAGGATGTTACTGCATTTTGGTCATACATAGGTTCTTTCTTTCAAAGTTTTTGATTAGCTTCCTCTTTCCCTTTGCAACTATTTTTCTATGTTCTATATTCAATCTAATATTTGAAATAATAATTTATTATGGTTCATTCAAGATAAGCTGCTTAAGTGAACCTTCTATTATCAATCTCAGAATATCCCACTATACCTGAATACATTTAATAATAAAGTTAAACTGGTCCAATACTAAAGAACACACAAATGTTAATATATCACAGCACTACCAAACATCTGCATATGCATGAACTGGTTTCTTGTCTTTTCTGAACAGGGCTAAGCTGGGAATGCCACAGTTCCTCAGTCCTGAAGTGCAGAGTTTATTAAGAGCACTCTTCAAGAGGAACCCTGCTAATCGTCTAGGTACTGTATACATAAAAAGTGGAAATTGACAGGCAAATATGTTTTCAGATTAATGGTAGTATATCTACATTTTTGTGCTTTGGATTTTCAGCTATTAAGGTCAATTCTTACCTGAAGGGATGCAAAATGTAAGGCTGCAGATGAAAGCAGCAACCTAAAATGAAAGCAGGCATTTTGAACACTTTTCAAAATAGTTGAACTAACATGAGACACTTCACACATACAAACCTGGGGAGCTAATGCTAAACCTCATCCTGATGTGGTAAAATAATATTCTACAAATCAGCTCTATTCATATCAAGCAGGAACGTTGTGAAAATGTCACTTTAACTATAGCAAAATTGAAGCTTGATACACTTCCTATAGTATGCTAATAATGTTAAGCGATACCATTTATGTCGCAATTGTCCAAGCAGCCAAACCAACATGGAGGTCCATTGGAAATTTGTTTAGATTTTAGTTTATAGGTGTTTTTGCCATGCTGTCTGTTTGTCAAACTGATGTGAGCAATGACATTATTCTTTTAAATTGAATCCGTGTGACTGATAGGTGCAGGACCCGATGGAGTGGAGGAAATAAAAAGACATCGCTTCTTTGCATCGATAGACTGGAATGTAAGTTCAATTTATGAAGACATTCTGCCATCTGCATGATTTTAAGCTGTCTCATTGCTATTATTTTTAAAAGTAAGGATGCTATTTGTAAGGATACTGTTAACTTGAATGTTATTATACACTTGTTTAATCACTGACATTACGCACATGCTGTGTAGTGAAAAAGGTTATCACAGACTCCGCCAGAAGTGAAACGAAGTTGGCTTTTTAACACTGCTAGCGACAGTGAGGACAGATCTAGGCCCGTTTCGTATGCAAGTATGTTCTTTTTTCCCCTTTTCATGTGGCAATTGTACTGGTTTCCTGGCAGTTGCACTGTTCAGATTAGTGGCCTTGGTTAAGTAATTTATTCTGAGAATAACACATGTGAATCACATTGTGGTGATTATAGTTCTTGTATCCTGTCATCGAAACCACGCAGCTGTTCATCAACTTCCTCAGGAGTTGCCCACAATCATCAATCATTAAACATCCTCAGAATGAGATTTTGATCAGTGGCAAAACCCCTAACTTCCCTGTCTACACTTTTTTGTAACTAATCCATTACCCGTGCTATCACAATCTCTTTTTTTAATGAAAATTCTCTGGTACAGGATATAAATCCTCCGCACCAGACTCTCCAACTACAACAAACAAACAAACAAACAAACCATACAACAAAACAATACCACAATATACATAAACATAACATATAACCTTGACATCCACTCCTTGGACGTGCGCTGCTTAAAAGGGATCATTCGTTCAACAGTATGCACTCTTGCTCAAGGCTTCTACTTACAGTATCTGGGTTATATGAGTAACTTTCATGTTGCAGAAGCTTTCTGCTGCATACCCTAACAAGAGCATTTAAAACCAACTCAACAAGCTTACATTGGTGAAAAGCAAAGCACCTATGTAAATACTGCTATCAAGAAGTACATCATATGTATGTATTGTTCCTGAATATGAAAGGCTTGCTCATGGTGACATCGTTACACCCATTTCCTTTTTATCAGAGCTGTTCGGAAGGCTTTTGACTCTTGTGTATCCGCTGTTGTGAGTAGTAATGCTCCCTTTTCTAACAAAATCCACTATTATCTGCTTTTCATGGCCACTAATCTCTGCCCTCACCACCAGCTCTCACTGTACTCCTCGCTACATTACTACCTACTAGCCCCTGCCAAACACCACATTTTCTCATTTACAGATGGTGTTGCTGGCTTGATGTGACAAGCTACCAATAAGAGGCTTACGTTCTCCTGCATACTATGCTAATTAAATCCCTGTGCTGTATCAGGCAGAATGCTTTCCTCTGTTGAACATCAGAATCTTGCTTGACTTTTTCTCTGTCACTTTATTCATGTCTCAATCTTTAAGAAGTTTCTCTCATAAAGCTGACAAAACTGACAAAATCTGCAGCCACACCTTTTACAAAGAATGTCAATTGCAAATCAAACAGCAAGTAAGAGTGTGTATTACTGTCAGTCTCACCAATATATATATATATAGTATTTTTTATGTTTTTTTTTCCAATTCTAGTGGCCTTTGTTACAGTTATTTATTGTGATTACTACTCAGAGACCCTGCCAGACTGTTCACAGCAGGCAACAACTGACACTGCAATGGTGACACCTGCGGGCAATACTCAGTAATGCACTTAAGGAAATAAAAAACAGGATGTGCATACTCTGTGTACTCTTTTATTTTGGGCATACAACAGTTTTCACCTGACATGACACAAACATTTATATGTTTACATGAACATTTCATTTAGCTGCTGTGGAACCCAACCAATATTACATACTGGATCCAGTCACTGTTAAACACTGGAATGTAATGGAATGAATGAAAGCAAAGTTTAGTTTACATAACACTTTTCGCTAACAATAAGCATCAGATCATGTTTCATTTTGTGGTTAAACCAGCAGTTGCTGATAAGTGCTGATATTGTTGTTGTTTTCTGCAGAAGTTGTACAGGAGGGAAATGAGGCCTCCATTCAAACCGACAGTTGGAAGACCTGAAGACACTTTCCATTTTGACCCTGAGTTCACTTCCAGAACACCCACTGGTAATTGAAACACACAAAAACATACACATACATGCATTAATATCTATATATAAATACAAGTGCTTAAAATTAAGAAAGAAGAAGATAAAAAAAGAAAAAGAAAGAAGAAGAAATAATAGTATAATTGTAAATTTTGTAAAGCATTGTGAGCACATGTTTGTATCCGTGTGTCTTTGCCTTTCCAGATTCTCCTGGCATCCCTCCCAGCGCAAACACACACCAGCTGTTTCGTGGCTTCAGCTTTGTTGCAACAAATCAAAGTCAGGAGCCTAGTGTTGCTACAGTAGCGCCTTCTCGTCAGGAGGTGAACAGCATCAACCCCATAGCAAAGGTGCGTGTCTTTAAGAAAGCAGCCCGTGACCTACTGTATCTTCACATCTAATGAATTGATACACTTGTACATTGAATGGATAATTAAAATTAAAACCATAAAATTAACTATGTTAATAAATCACTGAATTGATCATTGACGATTAAGTGATCGGCTATTTAATTATGCTGACCTTTCTAAACATAACCCTCATAAATCACTCTCAACTACATTACTACAGCAACTGATTGCTGAAGCAAAGAAATTATTCTCTCACCTAATATATGACTCTTTTGACACATTTGACTATGACAGATATATGAAATATAATAGAAGAGAGCGTGTGTGTGTGTGTGTGTGTGTGTGTGTGTGTGTGTGCCTGCCTGGTTGTTTGGGTTCCCTGCAGCATCTCCAAGGTGATGTGGCCTTCGGTGATGTTTATGAGCTGAAGGAGGAAGTTGAACAGACGTCGACTTCTATCTGCAGAAGATGTCTGCACAGAGTTACTGCTGTGGAGTATTCAGTGAAGGTAGTGGACACTAAACTTTTACTTGAACTTATTTAGATATGCAACAACATTATGATATTAATATATTTAAAGTATTGTTGAACATACATAAAAAGCATTTACAGTTTTTGTCCTTGTATTTCATAGCATTCACAGTCTGACCTCCAAATCCAACCAACAAAATGTAGTAATTACAAAATGTATGTATACGGTGAGATAGTGATGCATTGCTGGAAAGACCGGGATTATTAAATTAAAACCACCCAAACAACATGCTTTGTGCATCATGGTCATCCTGGTTATTTAGAGGTTTTAGAAGTTTCATTTGTGTGTCTTCACAGCATATCCTGTGTGTTTCCTTTTTTGTGTCAGATCATTGACAAAGCGAGGAAAGATCCATCAGAGGAGATTGAGATTCTGTTAAGATACGGACAGCATCCAAATATAATTACTCTGAAGGATGTAAGCGCAACAAACACGCACCCCTGACACATGGTGCCACACAGTAAATTATGTATATATTTTTTTCAAAAGCCATGGTAGAAGAGCCTCTTCAGTATCTTTATATCAGTTTTTAATACAGTAAGCCGTGTGTGCGTGTGTCATAATCCTGTGTGTGTGCTTTTACAATTAGGTGTTTGACGACGGAAAGTGTGTGTCCCTGGTTCAGGATTTACTGAGAGGAGACGAGCTGCTGGACAGAGCTCTGACGGTGCCAAATTTTACAGAGAGAGATGCATCAGACATCATCTGCACACTGACCAAGACTGTGGAATATTTACACTCACAGGGGGTAAAAATGTTTGTTGAAACCTTTAACACAATACTTCTTGGCATCAGCATACTTGTTTACACTTGCAAAATACGTTATGTCTGTTTGGTTTTGAAGATTCAATAGCAGTTTGTGCAACCATTGAATCATAGCTTAACTTGCTAGTCATGTGTGTGTTTTTTTTGGCTGTGTTTGTCTTTCCCTTTTTCAGGTCGTTCATCGAGACCTGAAGCCTAGTAACATTCGTTATTGTGATGATAGTGGACTCCCAGAATGCATCAGGATTTGTGATTTTGGTTTTGCCAAACAGCTCAGGGCTGAGAATGGCTTATTGATGACCCCCTGTTACACAGCTACATTCATGGCTCCTGAGGTACGGTGTATCAGTAATCCTAATAACAAGTCTAATATCTCACCAACACTTACACAAATTGTGAAATAGCTATAAAAATACACCAAAGCATAATAAAAGAAACTTATCCCACCAGGCAAACTATTGAAACGATTACTTGGTGTGTGTGTGTGTGTGTGTGTGTGTGTGTGTGTGTGTGTGTGTGTGTGCGTTGTGTGTGTGTGTGTGTGTGTGGGTGCGTGCGTGCGTGTGTGTGTGCAGGTTCTGAAGAAGCAGGGTTATGACGCAGCCTGTGACATCTGGAGCCTGGGGATCCTGCTCTACACCATGATAGCTGGGTAAGTTTAAAGTTTAAAACTGAATGTAATATTGCCATTTTCTGCTAACACTCCCCCTTGCTGCTGTAAACAGGATGTGCTCTAAATAAACTCCCCTGGTGAATTAACAGTGAAGACAATAAGAGACGAGGTATTTACCCATGTCAAATCAAAGGTTGTTGCTTTTCATCTTCTCTGCACTGGGTTTTTACTGTCCCTAGATTTTATAATGTCAGAGGTCTTAATTTGTTCAGCATTTTTTCACACCAATTTTAGAAGGTTCCCTTCAGTATGACTTATTATCTGTTATTGTAATTCAACCAACTTTTGAATTGCTTGATTTGTTCTTCTTATTGGCCCAGTTTCAGTCCATTTGCCAGCAGTACTGAGGAAACAGCAGATGAAATTCTGGCTCAAATCGGCAGCGGGAAATTCATTATCACAGGAGGGAACTGGGACCTGGTATCAGACGTTGCCAAGGTTCTTTATTTTTTACTTTTCTTTAGATAGATACACATAAAAATGGTTGCATAGCTTACATGGCAATGGTACTGTCTAAATATACCAACATCACCTATTCATCTGTTTAACAGGACATTGTGACCAAGATGCTCCATGTGGACCCTCACCAGCGCCTGACTGCACCCCAGGTACTATTAGTCGGTTAAATGACAGTTGATAGAATGATAGTCTTTACTGTAATATTGACCATTTGCAATCTGTTGACGGGAAACCTTTACGGAGTTAAATATTTTACAGATTACAGTATATACCGTATGTATGTTATCTTTCTGTATTTTTTTGTATAACACCATTGAAAATGCATCAGGAAATAAGTTTCCCTGTGTCGTTATTAGGTTCTTCGTCACCCCTGGATTGTAGACAGAGACCAGCTCTCTGACAGAGCTCTCACCAGACAAGATGCTCTTACTGTCAAGGTCAGACCTGTGTGCATGTGTGTTTACAGTAAATATCATAAGAACATAAGGTCAATTTTTTGTTATTCTCATACGTTCAGTGTTCATCCTAATTGTAAGATGAATACACAGTTTATAAAAACAATTGCCGTTTAGGCTGGCAAAATCAAGATATATTTGTCAAATGCTGTTCACTGAGTGTGTAACATATGTGAGTGTTTTCTGTGTGTCAGTATTTTTATTGCCCTGAATGACTAAGCTCTTAAAGAAACTGTTAGGACGTATTTACGTTCAAAACCAAGTTCATGCCAGCAAATTGTACATTCAGCAAAATGTACAATGGAAAAAAACTGTGATGTGTTTCTCTGTCTGTCCATCAGGTGGCACTGTCCGCCAAATATTTAGTTGTTGGACAGATTAGACCAGTAATAATATGATATGATAGTCTTCTTTTATTCCACCAGGGGGCACTGTCTGCCACCTACTCTGCTCTGAAGCGCTGTGCTCCTGCTCCACTCTTGGAGCCTGTTCAGTCCTCCAGCCTGGCTCAGCGGCGAGGAATGAAGAAACAGGGGAGTCTCAAAGTTAATTCAGACCCTAAAGAAAAGGACTAGCCGCAACACTCTGAATGCAACTGAAAAGGAATTGAACCCACATAATTAGAAGACGTAGAGCTCTTTTAAAAAGCATAAATTCTCCTTACAAAGTGTTAGTAGGCCTACAAACCGAATGTAGCAGGTATAAAAAAAAAAATCCTATCGCAAAAGGACTACGCCTAATTAACTATAACAATGAAGCAGTCCACTAGCACTTATCATGCATTCGGACTAGCTTCAGTTCACTCAATTCAAAGTGTAAATTGTAATCCTTTTAACTTTTAAGCTAATTGAACTGATCTGCAGCTGATGTTCAAAGGGAACGCATGGATGTTTACTTCTTTTGGGTCATACATGTCAGAATACAATTAGTGCTGTAGTGCAATAATATACACAGAAACATTGTGCGCATCTACAGAAGCTCCAGCAGCTGAAAGTGGGACTGCTCACCAAAATCAGAAAAAGCTGTATTCATTGCCACAAACAACATGCCAAGTAGTTGGTTTACTTTAGTTTTTATATTTAGCACAAACATGTATTTCACCAGGAGTTCATGCCATACATTAATACAGTCTTCCACAGTCATAGCTCTAATAATTAGAGTAACGTGTGTTTGAATGAGGTACTCTCACTCTGATTAGAACATTTTTTCTTCAATCAATCCTCTGAATTCTACAGAGTTATGCATGTTAAAATGTAAATGTCCTACCAAAGGGAATCATTAACAAAGCCATTGAAGTCTTATTGTTCCTACTTTGCTTAACACTTTTACTGTATGAATTGTTGTCTTCCATAAATACAGCCTTTGACTATCGTGAAATGTATTGTTAAATGTATCACTACTGCACTTCCCAAATCAGATGGAACAGTGAGCTATGAAGGTATTTATGTTGAACGTAGTATGTTGGGGTTTTTCATAACATATTCTAAATGTTATTTGGCTTAAGAGAAGTCCTGGAGAGCATCATGTTTCTCTTTTGGTAAATGTCACTCTGCAGCCTGTACTACTTTGTATTATTAACTCAGCATTCAGTGTGATAGATCTTCTTTCAATGTGTGCTTGAGTGTGTCAAGTAGCTGCCAGTAGACTACTGTTTGCTGTTAGTGTCTGAAAGCCAAAGTGTTTGAGAACCACTGTGTCAGAGGATTCTATATACTGTGTATTGCTGCTGCCCTGATTGCATCTAATAAGTTGTACATTCACAAATACGAGGTAAGACTGAACAGGGTGGTTTGCAGACGTGAGTAGCACACTTTGTGTTGTAAAATTTACCAGTAGGAATGTAGATTATGATGCTCCACAATTAATACACATACTTACTGGTCAGAGGTACTCACATATTGTGACGGGAAACCAATAAGCACTGTAGCAGAGATCCCGTTATTTTGTACATGTTTGCTGATACACCGGCTGTATGTGTTATGACGCATTGCACAACTGTGAGAGGTGGAGCTGGGACTGATGCAACTATGAGTATGCAGATAAGGTTGTAGATATTGTGTTGTACAACCACAAATTTGAGGTAAGGCTGTAAATATTGTTTACTAATTTAGATTGTACATATAGTGTTGTACAACTATCGGCAAGCAGTAAGCCTGTATATATTGTGTTTGCAGACATATAGAGATTGTACATATTATATTGTGTTGTGCATCCATTGCTCAGAGTGTACATACTGTCTATATACCTGGCCAATCACTGAAGTTATTGGCTAGAATGCCAAAGTTTTACAAATAAAGGAAAAGAACAGAAACAGTACTGACATGAATGAAGAGGTTGTTTTTTTAAAATTATATTTATGTACCTGCATGTGTAAATATCCTTACTTAGAGATTAACAAAGTGTATCACAAAAAATTAACTTGCATCCCTAGATGACAATACGGCTTTTTCCAAACACTGCATTTTGCCTTTTAGCAGGAAAAGCATGGGTGTTACTAATAACATTAATGATGACTCTGTTCTGTTCAACTGTCCTAGTAAGTGTGACAGTGAACCAGCATGCACAATACCAGGACCCTGAAGCAGCTAAATGGATTTTAGCCAGCATTATTTTTTATTATTTACTCCTGTGCTTTTCCTACTGTGACATGTCAAATTGTGTCTATTCGTACAGTGCAATATTCAACATTACATCTCCAAACAAAAGACACATTTTGGACCCAAAATGATAAAGGCAAAGCCATTGCACAATTCTTGCTTTACTTTCCTTAAATCTCAAAGCAAGAACTGAGCTTATACGATGTAATCAAGGCAGTTTGAGCATAGTTGAAATATAAATTATGAGGGGTGACATGTGGCAAGAAAAGTTAAAGATTGCACAGGTATAGTTTAAGAGAGGCACAGCTTAGTAGACAAAACATGTAACACTTTACTTATAACAAAGTAATCAATCTTAAAAATTTAGTACAATATATGGAATATGCTACACCCATATCACATTTATGAAAGCCATGTAGATGTCACTGTATTTAGTCCATTCTGTGCAGTTGACATGTCAATGTAGTTTTATATTCAATACACAAGGTCTCATTCAAAATGTTTCCAAACATGTCACTTTTCAAACATTTCACACCATAGTCACTGATGAGCTATAAACACTTTGAGCTTCCTTGACCCACCACAAAATGTAACAACTTTCTTTCAGATTTATTATTATATATTATTTTAATATAAACACTCCATTTGAATATTATGTCAGATTGCATGCATTAAAATCAATATAAGATTATGACTAATAACTACGAAGGGTGGAGGAAATGTATATTATTTGCTTTGTCTTTGATTAGTGTGAAACATAATACAGTTTTAGGCGGGGAGAGTCACTTTCTTTCTATCCATGATAATGTGACAGCAAGCCACTAGATGGCAACCAATCATAGCCTATGCTCTTACTTTCTCTCGTTATTTCTTACCAGAAGTTGTCTTTTTAGAGCCATAATACCCCCCAAAAAGAAGCAAAGAACACTTTAATTTATATCAACCACCAGGCTCACACTCTGTTCCATAAAAGCTTTTAGCAGGCGCTGAGCTGATGTGTCAGGTGGGTGTGGCAGGCTCATCAACCCTGACATTTAAGTGCAGTAGTGCTCAGAGCAAAAGGGATTGTAGGATATGAGTAGATACAGATGACAAGCCCCCCTGCGAAGATGATTGCAGTGGAGTGACAAGAGGAGACCAAACAACAGATAGAGGAAGGAGAAGGTGTCATGAGGGGAGAGATGAAAGGCAAAAGAAAGAAAAAGAGCTTTGAGAAACAATAACTATACCCAAAAATTACAGCTTTATCAGAATGTATATTATCTTTCATGAAGGACGAACTTCAACATGTATTTTCTCATCTTATTATAAACTCAGTATAATGTCATTTATATTCCATCGCAAGTTAATATAGCGACACTTGTGTAGCTTCAACAAACCATTTAATCTTACCTTGACGTACAATCAAAAGTAGTTCTAGTGTCAGGTTTTGGTCTTCCTTTAAATTAGCACATGCAAGTGAAATTTATTAAAATAATGAGTAGGAAACCTGGTTTGCACCTGGACATCCTTTAACCAGACAACCAGTGTTCAGGTCCGTGTAATACCTAAATAGCCAAAGGGTTGTTGAGCAAGTTACTGAATAATTACCCAGTCTGGAATGGCTGTTTTGTAGCATGACTGGACCACTGACCTTTCTGTAAAGGAAAGAAAGTGAGAAGACATTTAGATTTACAGCATATGGAAGGTGCTCTTCTGCAGAGCACATAACAGTGCTGCTCAATATACAAGACGAAGACCAAACACTACCAGATCAAGTGAAAACTTGCAACATTTTTTTTTGCAGAACTCTGTTGAGTATGTATAGGCAGTTATTCCTGCGAGTAGCTGAAATTCCACATGGAGTTAACCTGTGTACTCCTCAAGCTTCAACTCATCATTTGGAACACATTTCAATTTATATACTACAGGAGAGACAGTAATACTGCCCTCACTGTAGAATATAAAATTACTGCATCCAACGTACAGGAGAAAAGGGAACTATTTAGTGGGTAGAAGAAAACATTGTCCTGGAGGTTATTACAAAGATGGCATGCATCATGTTATATTTTGCAGGACTAAAGACTAAACAGATGATGCTTATTTTTATATCAACAGAGCACTACAAAACTTGGATTCAACAACATTTGCACATGAACAATATTACTGGACTATTATTTTATTTTTTATTTTTCCTGGAACACTTGGACATCACTCAATATTTCAAATAACCAGATAATAAATGGTTTTCAATGTTGCTTCTTAATTAATGAGCAAAGTGATTAGACTAGTGATTAGAAATTAGAGCCATCTCGTGGAAGGCCATCTGCAATTTAACATTTCCTATGAAGGAAATTAAAGCTTCTTAATATTTCACACTCGTGCTGATGTTTCTCCAGTCACACTGGCTACAAAATAAGTAAAGATAAAGATGGATGCAAATAATCCATGAAGAGCAGATTATATTGAATTGGCTTTTACATGTAAATTACAAAGACTCCCTTGTGTATTTGTATCTGTTTCTCTTATGCTCCCCATTCCTTCTCTGTCACAAAACAGAGTTCTGAAGACAAGCGACATACACACACTGACAGGGACGGAGATCCCACCACCTTTGGCACACACACACACACACACATACACGGACACCCTGTGGCACTACAGCTAGACCTGCCACTCGGACGTTCACCGAATCAGACGGACAAATCTCTAACAGACGGCTTCTGACAAAGAGATTATCACCGTGACAGGAGAAGTGTGTGCAGCTGTGGGTGGTGGAGTTTACAGCGGGGGGATGGCGGGGGGCAACTCTTTGCGCATTCACACATTTGGCTCTTCTCTCTCAACATACCAGTGTTCAGAGTCAAAGTCAAACTTACTTCAGTCTCTACAAGATATGTAATTGTCCATCGTATGTATGTGTGTGTCGGAGAGAGAAAAGAGAAACACACATATACAGTAACATTGACATAGACTTATTGTACTGTGTATCAAGCCAAATGGTGATTTACTTATGTGGAAACTGGAGGATGTTGTGAGATCTGAATTAGACATTTGAGACATGCAGGAGGTTACTTAAGCTTCTGCTACCCACTATCCTACTGTACACATGCAGATAAACACCAATTCTGTAAGCATTTTCCTGGATTAGACTGATCTTTCGATGTAGAGTCTATCAGGCAGTTTAGTCCAAGACCATACTTATTCAATGGCTGGGACAACAGCCCTTTGTAGTCTTGTTCTACAATACAGTACTTCACAACTTGCCTCACTAAAAGTCAGTGAATAGCATTTCAACCATTTACATGAATCATGCAGAGTTTCTTGTCTTGTGCTATACTGAAATTGTGCAAAGAGATGTTCAATCCCTATTTATAAAGAAAAATGGCCTAAAAAGTTCCTTAGTAATTAAGTAGTTAACGGCTCTCGCTATGGTTACTTTATTTAGTACAGTAATATCAGACTCATGCAATCACAATGTTGAGACCAACATAAACACTGTTAGCTCTTTATACAGCATCATTTATGAGTGATCAACTTCAACAAATAGCAAGTTGCATGTTGTGTATGACATGCAGCGTATGACACATTCTATACGGGTTGTCAAATTGGTGAATGTGTTTCTCAATTTATGTGTGTTTATTTAGTTGCACCGTTTTGTAAATATTGTCAAAGTGATAAAGATGTTTTCTTTTAAGTTGCAGTGAGCTCTCTCAGCCACCGTATAAGGGTCACAACTGCACACTTTACCCACGCTTGTGGTCCCTGTTTTTTGGGGTCTGTTCCTCAGAATTAGATGACAGAGGACAGACAGTCAAGGGATAAAAACAAGACAGAGAAGACGTTATATATACGTCATGTCTTCACTAACTGTAATCTGTTTCACAGTGACTTTTTCATTCTTACCATTTTAATGTATTATAATACATTACAAATTTGTAAATCTACAAAAACGGATGAGTTCAGAATTATCTTCATTACGTTAGTCATTTAAAATCACAAAATATTTTAGCAAGAATGCCACCAAGATTTGCTCTAATTGCATAAAGGTACCAAGTGGCCACTGTGGATGAAATGGTTGATGGGACACAGTTTGATATTTCCTGGCACAGTTTTCAACAAACTGCAAATTGCCGCAATAATGGTGATATAATCATGTAATCCAAACACAAATACACTCACAAGTCAAAGGTGCCAGTGGAGGATAAGTGAAGCTCTGCAGAAAGTCAATTAATCTTTGCAGTGCTCCCCCTTCCCTCCACCCTGCTTAAAAGCTTCATTTACCTCCTATGGAGAAGAGATAGAAACACCATTAGTGAGATGATGGGAGGACTAGAGAGGGGAAAGGAGAATCTCACAGTTGGATGAGCTGAAACAGTATAGGCCCCCGTCTCCTCAAAAAGTGTGTGTGCGAAAAAAGGCGAGAGCATCTTCTACATGGGTGAGCTCAATTAGGTTCTATCTTGATTATCAAAGGTAGTGGCGTACAACTTTTAAGGCGGAAGTGTGCTTCAACTCCTGGGGGCTGGCTGACCTGCAGAATCAAGCAAGAGTTGGACAGATAACAGTGGAGATATGGCTGACGGGTTTCCTGCTGCAGAGAGGTGCTATGCAAGGCGTACATTAGGGGATAAGACCTCAACCATTATTTCCATATGCAAGCTGATGTCTGTGTGCATCTGTGTGTGTGTGTGTGTGTGTGTGTGTGTGTGTGTGTGTGTGTGTGTGTGTGTGTGTGTCTGTGTGTCGCATGGGACCCCAGCTGGATAAATGATGATCATGTGTGTTTACATGCACGCGTTTGGGTGTGTGAAATGCCAGTGAGCATATAGGCTCTGCTTCACTGAGCTCGGCTGGCTACTAGAGCACAACTGGGGGTCTCTCTATGTGAAAGAGGTCAAAACACAAACACACACACACACACACACACACACACACACACATAGAGGGGCAAAAACACAAATAAGGATGTTTGGCTGAATACTCAAGACTCCAATAATCAAACAGTATGCTAATCAGTGAGTTCCTTTTTTCATGCAGAGACAAACAATCCCCATATGAATGCCCGACTTAGAATAAGTCACACTTGGGATGCTATTGAAATTCATGTCACATAGTACATATCACAATATTGTTGCATTATTTTGTATATTTCTTGACATTTAAATTCAAGCCACCTGAGTTCACCATTTTTTTTAATTATGTAAGTCAAGGTGTAACATGCTTTCTTCTCTCCTCGCTGATCTTAATTACAGTAGGTCTGATCTCAAGGCAGCAGGGTTTCACGTGGGTTAATAAAGTTGCTGCTAAAGGAAGGTCAAGTTGAATCGGTAGGCAGGAACGGATAGCAGTACCCAAAGCTGAAGACGTAAAGGGGTAACTACAGGCGGGAGGCCCAGTCTCCGTCTTCTTAATTACAAGGAGCTTCAAGTGTCGACCCTGAGGACAAGCCAATAACATGCGTAACGTGCCGTTCAATATGTGCTCTATTACATGCTTCGTGCTGCTCAGACTCCTTCAGGGGATAACAGGCCCCGGGCTGACATCAGTATTGTCAAACTTAACAGCACCAAAGACTACCTATGCTTCTCATCATGTGAAAATCTCTACATCTCCTGCCATGTGAATGTGTTTGCGGCTCAATGTGTCTGTGTGCCTGTTCACACTAGTCTAGTGTGTAAACAAATGTTTTGTCCCAGTTAACTAGGTCCCAGTCGGACCAAACCTATTTGGCATTGGTCCGCTGATGCCGGTGTGCACGCGTTTGGGTCGCAGCAATATATAAGCGGGCATATGTATGTGTTGTGAATGTGGCAGCCGGGGGATAGCATGCTGCGGCTGCTGCTGACACTGGGCCTGTCTGCCTGGTGTGCCCCTTTCTGCACCAGTAGAGCTGGCACTGCCTCCTGCCTCTGCCCAGCCGACTCGCAGTGCGCCAGCTGGGAGCTACCAGGAGAGGCCCTGCAGAGAGAGGACGCAGGTCAGCCGTGACAGAGGGATACAGAGAGAGAGAGAGAGAGAGAGAGAGAGAGAGGTGTGGAGTAAAGTGGCAATGTCTAGATACAGAGCAGGGATACAAACATATTGGAAGAGGAAAAGGAGGGCTGCAGTTGCAAGACAACCCCAAAAAATAAGTCCTTATGTTTATGCTTAAAACCTCTGAACACCCACACAGGTGATTTCAGTTATTCTGGCTGATTAGACTCTGCTCATGTTGAAAGTGGGCCAGAGTTTGGATGGGAATTTATTAGATCACAACTATTTTCTACCAATAAGAATGATAAAGCTGTCATTTTTCCTGCCCTTACAGGAGCAACAAAGCTATAAAGAGACTCAGGAAGATGTCAATTAATCAGTCTATGCACACCCAAACAGTCCTGGGACGAGGGGTAACCAGCCAGCTTAACTGAAAACACCTGTGTGGTTGTTCAGGGCCTTTAATGGAAGTACTCCCATTAGGAACTCTTAGATTTGTTATGGTTATTTTTGACATTGCACCTATATTTCAATTTTCAGTGAGGCCTCGTCAGCTGGGCCCCCTGCCTGTTCACACAGGTGCACAAACACACACACACACACACACACACACACACACACACACACACACACACACACACACACACACACACACACACACACACACACACACGTGTGTGTAAACTGTAATTTGTAAAAGACATAAATGAGTTGCTAAAGATGTCAAGATGCATCATTTTGCTCCATTCTGACATTTTCAAAAGATAAAAAATGAGGTAATGTAAGCTCATTTGGTGCTTGGGAACACCTCTGGAGGATTTAGGCACTGTGTTTCTTGGTTTGCTCATCCATGTGTAAATAACACTTTTTGCAATGTACAATGATTAGGGGGAATTAGAGACCTGCTTAAGAAAATCACAGTGTGTGCTCATCCACTAGGAAGTAGGGTTGCTGCAACGTACAAAGTCAGACATTGACACTGGGCTGTGTGACTTTTTCCACATAATGAGTTACATAGTTATTGAAACTAACTTTTAATCATATGTTTTGAAAGTCATGTCTTAAAATTGCCAACTTACTTTTACTTACATCTGCATATGCACTTTTGTAAGAGGAAGCAAGTGTTAAAAAGTTGAACAAACACTGCCAGATGGAGTAGAATCATCAAGCATGGATGGTGTGCCACAATACAGCCACACACAACTTTGTGAAACTAGTAAATTACTCAGAATTTCATTAATACTATCACAAGAGGTATGATCACACGGATCATTTCACATTTATTACATTAGATAAGAACTTCGGTTAGGGTTGCAGTGACAGTATATATATAAGGTAAAGAAAAGGCTTTGCATAAATTGATAAGTGAACAAAGTTGGCCTGAGTCATAGAAAATGTATATTTCCAAACTTTTATTAAATGTCCTTTTCGTGTCAGGTGTCCTCTACAGAATACTTTTAAAGTTGCACATACACAATATTTGCATTTTAGGTGATACAACTAATATCCTGTGTGTCCCTTGTCTTACTGGGCACACTTTACTTGCAGGTAAAGTTTGGTGGAATTGGCGTTCCACCTTTCAAATTATACCACTTGGATATCTTACTTTTGGCCAGTTCTACTGCTAAACTACCTTCAACAACAGCCACACAGGCTTCATCCCACATTCAAAAGTAATATTTCAAGAGTCAAGTAACAAAGTGAACTTCAAAATGAAAGAAGCGATGGAAAAGTTTGCAATTAACTATCAAAGAAGGATTAAAAAAGAAACTGACCAGGAGAGTGTGTAGCTTAATGATCCTGATCTGGATTTAGGCACCAGCACATTTGTCCCTGTGGTCAGTCTACAAATTAATGAGTTTAGCAAGGTGACAGCACAGGCATGTCAAAGGTCTCTGACCCTTTCACTAGATTTGCAGAGGACTACATAAAACAAAATACAGCTGAGGGTGAACATTAAGATGAAGAGTGAACAAGTTAGTGACAGAACAAAGACTATATCATATACTGTATATATATATATATATATATATATATATATATATATATATACACTGTATTCTGATGCCTTTCTACACAGACCTAAGATAGGTACCAAAACATTTTTGAATATAGAATAAAAGTCTCTCAACCATGTCCGATGAGGGGGAAACACTTCTGACTAAGAGGGGAAACTGACAACAAGGATAAGACAAGTTAGGAAGTTATTTTTGGCACAACATATATATGCCAAATACAGTACAAATATGTAACCCAGCTGCCTTAAAGGATAACAGCTGGTTGCGTACACCTCTACCGTCACATCCCTATGTCCTCCTGTAGCTCAAAGCCCAACTGTGCTGGCTTTTGACTTTGCGGAGCTGCAAGACCGTACCTTAAGCATCAGAATCAATGGAGAAGTCATTACACCACTAAAAGCAAAGGCCCTGAACACCATCACCTCTGTTCTCCTTCTATTCCAACCCTCCTGCCCCACCACAGACACTCTCCGAACACCCCACCCTAGCCCATGCCTTCTCCAAAGCGGCCTCTCTCCCGCCCCCTTCTCCATGGGCCCTGGGTCTCTGGATGGGGCAGGCTGGCACAGCTGTGCCGGGAGCCGTGCTGTCACAAGCGGTTAGGGTGACAGCCACTCACACTTCATAATGTCCCTCTCACAGGTCACCGAGCGACAAGCTGGGTCACCTCGCTCCAGCAGGCAGCCCCAGGGGAAGCAGAGTGCCCCCCACCACCACCTCTCCATCAAATCCCCCCAACCCACCCTCCATCCCTTCACCCTCCTATTGCCCAAGAAAATAGAGAGACAGAAGGGGGCAGGTGGAGGGAAGAGGTGCTCTATTGAGCTGGGCTAGGCTACAAGAAGCTCTCCACACCCGAGACAACGCCAGGGTCACGATTAAGGTGGGCACGCCGCTGATAGTTCCTCTGATACAGATGATGCTGGCAGCGTGGGTTAGGGTCAGTGTGAGCTGCTTAGATGGTAATTGTAGACCTCAGAGGAATATGATGATGTGCTGCCACTCTTGATACTGTAGGTCTTTAGGTAATGGTGTGGAATGCAATAAAAAAAACAGTTGTCATACAATTTAGTTGTACAATGAAGCTACATTAACGCTAAATGTGATCAAATGTAATAAAAAGTTGTATTCTTTATACATGAATATAGGAGGAATTCTGTCTTAAAATGGATTTAATTTTCTTGTCATCCTCCATATGGGTGAAGGGATGGTATGAACTTGGTAATGGCCATAGGAGAGCACCATATGCTCCTGATATCTGCCATCCAACTGTCATTAATGTGCATTACCTCTGCACTCAACCACATTGTGAAGTCTAATCTGATAGCAGTACAAGACTGAACAGACAACATTAAAATTCACATTAATGGGCTCAAACTGACCGTCCCTCTAATTAGTTTGCCATTTTCACGTAATGCATAGCTTTTAGGTCATCTATATTAAAACTGTCTATTTGAATATGTCACTTGAATTAAGTGGCTTGCCCCTTAAGTATTCTTATAATATAATAAATATGAAATTGCCTTTAAATGAAATGGTTACCTGTCTTGAAATATGTGAAAATAGTTTGAAAACAAGAGTTTAAACAGGTGTACTGTATATGTGAGAACTGCACAGAAAACCAGGGAACTATAA
>NC_050175.1:17948132-17953132 GCF_008315115.2 Sander lucioperca
ACCAAAGCAACTTTTTCTTGCTTTAAAAAAAATGACACTCAAACAACACACACTGACACCTCTTCCCGTTACCTTAACCTTTTGGGCCTTCGCTGTCTTGGTGGCATCTGAAGTTGGAGACTCCAATTTTAGTATCCATGACCAAACACACAAACACTCTCACACAGCGGCTGAAACAGTCAACATGGGCTAGCAGAGAGCTGGTCTACAGCACTCTCACCACACCAGGCCTAGTTATACTCTGCCTGTTTGAGGTACACTGATTACTGATACTGACACACACACACACACACACACACACACACACACACACACACACACACACACACACACACACACACACACACACACACACACTACCTTCACTACAGGGTATGTGTAAACTCACCATGCAGAAGCAGGTCGCTGCATTAAACACAAGCATATGCTAGCAAGGAGTCTTACTATGATCTTGCACACAGCACTCCACTAGACTGGGCTTCAGTACGCTACACTTGTCTGCATTACATTGGGCAGAGCAGGCTAATGGTAGCTGATGCACTGCCACAGTGTAACAAGTGCAGGGTCTTGCTAACAGGATGCTAGGCTAGGCTAAAGCAAATCAAGGCCTTCTGCAGTCATTGGTGTGAAAGCCCCTTTTCACAGTTCACACCCGACCTGCTAATTGCTGATCATTCATTCACGCTCTCTGTTGATTGTGCAGGCAGGGGGTTGGCCAATCGTACAGTTTGCTAATGTACCGTACATAGTGAGGATAATCGGTGAGAGCAATAAGCATGCTTATGTTCTGTTGGCCATGAAATGTGAGGTCTGGTAATCTGGGAATATTTCAGAGAAAGACCATGACTGAGTTGTGTGAGTTGTCGGAGCCGCAGGTCAGGACAGTAATGGATATCAAAATTTGATCAAGACAAAAACTTTTAAACTTTTAATCAGTGAAATCTAATGATGCTCAGTATTAAAAAGTGTACAGATGTCTTATCATTTCCATGCCCATTTCTGATGATAATGTTACTGTTTTAAGTTTTAGTGCAATAGACCCTCCACTATTTTTGTAATTTCCTTCGGTGAAGTTTATATATTATATTCTTGATGCTGAACACCGATGCAAATCTGTTTCTGCAGTCACTTTGACAGATGAACTGCTTTAATTTGCAGTAAATATTGAAAACATTACATAAACTTTTCAAACTTGAATTTTCCAATAGCAGGTTGATCTCTGATTGATCTTTAAAAATACATTAATATGATTTTAGGCTATTTTTGGAACCCTCCGTGAAATCCATTGGCAATTTTGTAACTTGGTGAAGCAATTTGTGATTAGATATTAACATATAAAGCCAGAAAGATTACATCTGCACATTTTAATGCTTATTGCAAATTGGATAAATAAATTACCAAACATTGTTACCCTCTTGCCAGAGTACTGTAGGTGCTCATACTGAAGTCAGTTTCTGCACTACATTTCAGACCATTCAACACCAACAAACTTGCTATTTTTTCTATGGTTACACAGTACGCTGGACACCATAGAACAGATTGGCATTGGATGGTGTGATGCAAATTGAGTGAATTTAAACTTAATAGGCTACCAGGGCATATAATCGACTGACTGGGGCATTTAACTCAGAAAATAGGTGACGTGAGATACAGTGATCACAATTTATCTTTTTGTTCCACCATTGTTAACATTAGCTTGCATGCTTTTGAAACTCAAAACTGTTTGAACCTATCATGGTTGCAGATAATGTATGCTGCACTGTGCCAATTCAGTTCATGAAAGATTCTCAGGCCCAGCAGCCCCAACAGTCAAAAAGGTATAATCCCTTTTTGCATTTTGTTCTCCTCTGTACTCTATTATAGGAATGAACAACCATGGAGGACAGAAAGTATTGAGGTTTTCATTTTAAACACTACACCAAATGCATTTGCTGATGAGCACAGCTTAAAGCAGAGAGGAGGAAGTGATGAGTTAAAGTAGTGCAGTAGTAGTAACAGCAAAAGTAGTGTAGTGAAAACTCAGACTCTTGGCCCTCTATGGACACGCTTATTTGAGCTGTATCATCTCAAATATCTAGGTCACAAATAAACATGTGTGTGTGTAAAGGGACTACACAACATTTTGGTGGTTTTGATCATAAACTAATCCTGCTTTGTGTCATTAGACTGCTATGTTACTATGTTTTGAGGTGATGTCCTTAATTGGAATGTCATTTGCTCTCTTTAACAAAGATGTATTTTTATGAACTTTTCAAATTTTTTTATTCAATACAAATGAGTTACTTGTTACTTTTCCGGCACCCAGATAGCTCAGTTGGTAGAGCTCGACGCAGCGTTCGACTTCGACCTCTGCCCTTTGCTGCATGTTATTCCCCCTCTTTTTTTTAACCTTTATTTATTCAGGGAAGGTTCACTCTTTTGCAGGAACACCTTGATCACATTCACACAGTTACACAGTTACACATTCATACCTGGAAGCTGCCCAGTACAACCACAGTCTGATCTGCTGGCCATTGGAGCAGTTGGAGGTTAAGGGCCTTGCACCTCAGATTTTATCCTGTTGGTCTGGGGATTGAACTGGCGACCTCCAGGTTACAAGCTCGCGTCTCTAACCTTTAGGCCACCAGTCTCTCACCTTTCATGTCTTCAGCTGTCCTGTCAAATAAAGGCCTAAAATGCCCAAAAAATAATCTTAAAAAAAATGACGCTTTTTCTAATGTGACAGACACTTAAACTAATCTGTGACAGTTAGTAAACCTGAGTATGTTACTAATTAGTGAACAGAGGGGCAGGGGAACTAAGTCTGAGGGAAGAAATAAAGCTCACAAATAAAACCCTTTACATATTAAGGCAGCCTGCCTCAGGCAGCATTGGGCTGTTAACAGTAAAAACCCATTTCACTCCCTATAATTAACGTCAGTATGTACAGAGAAATACTGCACACATAATCCACAGTTTCCTCGCTTTCACTGTATTTAGAAATTCTAATTGACATTAGGCCTGTATCAATTTAGCATTTTCTGTGTCAGTAAAGAGCTGTGAGGCGTGCTGATGTGAAACATGTTGCATCTGCCTCCCTGTTTTCACAGTGCATTAGGAAAACCTTGTAGAATCAGTCTTTGAAATCGCACCGCATTTTCTGTGCGACTTCACATCCTTACCCTGTGGATGAGCTTGACTCTGCTACCCTGTCCATTTGGATTTCCCCGCTCATCCCAGAAAGTCCAGTTTTGCCAAACATGACAAACTTCCTCAACTATATTGGATTACAGCACGAGGGGGAGCATGCAGCCTCGGCTTCAGACTTAAATGCACTCCAGGCTAAAAAGAGAGTGATAGAGTTAGTACCAAGGAAGTATAATTAATGTTCTTAATTGGGCCTTTCCCTACAGTGGCGACTGAAAGTCCACTCATAGCCAGCCATGGCTTCGGGGCCACTGCCATGCGCTGTTAATGACGTGTATCCTGTGCTTGTCTGATCTCATACAGTTGCTGGCCTATCCTAGCAAGAATCTGTCTCAGACAACACTCAGCTGTACACTTTGGTCAGAGGGGATGCACTCTTTCAAACATCATCAAGCTGCATAGCAGAAACTCCTTACTTCTGTTCAGACAAAACATGTTTCATAATGTTTTAAGATGATCTACTGATGAATTTAGTCATATCAAGTCCCCTCTGTGTCTCTTCTGCCTGTGTCTGCTACGAAATGGATTTAACCTCCTTAACCTGCTCTACCCCCAGAGGTCTTACTTACAAGCACTCTCCTCCTCCCTCTGACCCATGGCTTAGCGACTTCAGATGGGCAACGAGGTGTAAATCCGCTGCTCTTACTGACCCCTGTCGCAGTTAAGTCAGGTGTGACACACAAGCCTGTTTGGCAGGGAAATAAATAGTATATCCACTTGTGCTGAGGTTTGTTTTGATGTTTTTAGTGCTGTGGAGGTTAAAAGATTAAATAAATGTAACTTGGGGCATCCTGGTTGTTTAGTGAAGAAGCATAACTGCAATATCCCTGGTTTGATTTCAGCTGGTGACCTTGGTTCTATGTTATATACTCTCTCTCTCTCTCTCTCGCTTCCCATGTTTCCTGTCTCTTGGTCAATTATCCAATAACAGCAATAATCCCCCAACAAGGGTTGTATAAAAACAATTATAGAATAAATGAAAATTAAAGGTCAATACATGGTAATTCCTGCAAAAAGCTGTCAGATTTCCAGCTTTCTGCAATATATAATGGAGTAGTATGGATTTATGTTTTAGGACTGTACTGTACATTACATGACTGTAAATCATGTAATTTACATTACATTAATACAACTACATGTATTCAGGTTTGAAGAAAAGTACAACTAAAGTCTTGAAAAACCAAAAAGCAGTTAATTTTAAGTCAAAGGAAAAATATTTCTGTTGATTTACAATAATATGTAACTGGGCTCCTGTTTTTCTGGGCAAGATTACACCAGCAGGGGTCAGTAGTGCACTGTTATCAGAGCTCCTGCTCAGCTAAGCAGGCTTCCTCTCACAAGTCAACAGCACCAAGCTTTCACCTAGGTTACACTGATTATCCAAAATATATAAAATATATTTCCAACATAACATCATTGTTTGTATTCTATATAGTGGATAGTGATACTATATATCCAATAAAATCCCTTGGGATTTAACAAAATAAGAAGACAACATATTATTAAAGATAATTATGGTCATGCTTATAGCTCATATTAAAAATGTTGACGAGGGTCAGTAATTCGTGGACAAGAGCTCTCATTTTAAAATCATAATGAACTTAGGTTAGAGTAAGAGGCTGAGACATCACTGATGCACAAAGGTATAGACAGACAGACATTACCTTGTAATTGTTAAATTTAATCAGCATTTATAATATTCACCCCAGTGAATTCAGATATCTCATGACGTTCCAGCCTAAATTTAAATTTACTTTATTTCTACATCTAATTAGATAGCATTAGAGTACACATCTATTCTTGCTGTCTCTATC